>NC_134831.1:175750474-176039241 GCF_004210375.1 Tachypleus tridentatus
TATGGAATAATGAACTGGACATATAGTATGGAATAATGAACTGGACATATAGTATGGAATAATGAACTGGACATATAGTATGGAATAATGAACTGGACATATTGTATGGAATAATGAACTGGACATATTGTATGGAATAATGAACTGGACATATATGGAATATGGAATAATGAACTGGACATATAGTATGGAATAATGAACTGGACATATAGTATGGAATAATGAACTGGACATATATATGGAATAATGAACTGGACATATAGTATGGAATAATGAACTGGACATATTGTATGGAACAATGAACTGGACATATTGTATGGAATAATGAACTGGACATATAGTATGGAATAATGAACTGGACATATTGTATGGAATAATGAACTGGACATATAGTATGGAATAATGAACTGGACATATAGTATGGAATAATGAACTGGACATATAGTATGGAATAATGAACTGGACATATAGTATGGAATAATGAACTGGACATATAGTATGGAATAATGAACTGACATATGGAATAATGAACTGGACATATAGTATGGAATAATGAACTGGACATGTATGGAATAATGAACTGGACATATAGTATGGAATAATGAACTGAACATATAGTATGGAATAATGAACTGGACATATGGAATAATGAACTGGACATATAGTATGGAATAATGAACTGGACATATTGTATGGAACAATGAACTGGACATATTGTATGGAATAATGAACTGGACATATAGTATGAAATAATGAACTGGACATATAGTATGGAATAATGAACTGGACATATTGTATGGAATAATGAACTGTATGGAATAATGAACTGACATATAGTATGGAATAATGAACTGGACATATAGTATGGAATAATGAACTGACATATAGTATGGAATAATGAACTGGACATATGAACTGGACATATTGTATGGAATAATGAACTGGACATATAGTATGGAATAATGAACTGGACATATAGTATGGAATAATGAACTGGACATATATGTATGGAATAATGAACTGGACATATTGTATGGAATAATGAACTGGACATATTGTATGGAATAATGAACTGGACATATAGTATGGAATAATGAACTGGACATATTGTATGGAATAATGAACTGGACATATAGTATGGAATAATGAACTGGACATATAGTATGGAATAATGAACTGGACATATTGTATGGAATAATGAACTGGACATATAGTATGGAATAATGAACTGGACATATAGTATGGAATAATGAACTGGACATATAGTATGGAATAATGAACTGGACATATAATAATGAATGGAATAATGAACTGGACATATATGTATGGAATAATGAACTGGACATATTGTATGGAACAATGAACTGGACATATAGTATGGAATAATGAACTGGACATATAGTATGGAATAATGAATTGGACATATAGTATGGAATAATGAACTATAGTATGGAATAATGAACTGACACATATAGTATGGAATAATGAACTGGACATATAGTATGGAATAATGAACTGGACATATAGTATGGAATAATGAACTGGACATATAGTATGGAATAATGAACTGGACATATTGTATGGAATAATGAACTGGACATATAGTATGGAATAATGAACTGGACATATAGTATGGATATGGAATAATGAACTGGACATATAGTATGGAATAATGAACTGGACATATAGTATGGAATAATGAACTGGACATATAGTATGGAATAATGAACTGGACATATAGTATGGAATAATGAACTGGACATATAGTATGGAATAATGAACTGGACATATAGTATGGAATAATGAACTGGACATATAGTATGGAATAATGAACTGGACATATAGTATGGAATAATGAACTGGACATATAGTATGGAATAATGAACTGGACATATAGTATGGAATAATGAACTGGACATATAGTATGGAATAATGAACTGGACATATTGTATGGAATAATGAATATTGTGGACATATAGTATGGAATAATGAACTGGACATATAGTATGGAATAATGAACTGGACATATAGTATGGAATAATGAACTGGACATATAGTATGGAATAATGAACTGAACATATTGTATGGAATAATGAACTGGACATATAGTATGGAATAATGAACTGGACATATAGTATGGAATAATGAACTGAACATATGGACATATAGTATGGAATAATGAACTGGACATATAGTATGGAATAATGAACTGGACATATAGTATGGAATAATGAACTGGACATATAGTATGGAATAATGAACTGGACATATAGTATGGAATAATGAACTGGACATATTGTATGGAATAATGAACTGGACATATAGTATGGAATAATGAACTGGACATATAGTATGGAACTGAACTGGACATATAGTATGGAATAATGAACTGGACATATTGTATGGAATAATGAACTGGACATATAGTATGGAATAATGAACTGGACATATGGAATAATGTATGGAATATTGTATGGAATAATGAACTGGACATATAGTATGGAATAATGAACTGGACATATAGTATGGAATAATGAACTGGACATATAGTATGGAATAATGAACTGGACATATTGTATGGAATAATGAACTGGACATATAGTATGGAATAATGAACTGGACATATAGTATGGAATAATGAACTGGACATATAGTATGGAATAATGAACTGGACATATAGTATGGAATAATGAACTGGACATATAGTATGGAATAATGAACTGGACATATAGTATGGAATAATGAACTGGACATATAGTATGGAATAATGAACTGGACATATAGTATGGAATAATGAACTGGACATATAGTATGGAATAATGAACTGACATATTGTATGGAATAATGAACTGGACATATAGTATGTAATAATGAACTGGACATATAGTATGGAATAATGAACTGGACATATAGTATGGAATAATGAACTGGACATATAGTATGGAATAATGAACTGGACATATAGTATGGAATAATGAACTGGACATATGATATGGAATAATGACTGGACATATTGTATGGAATAATGAACTGGACATATAGTATGGAATAATGAACTGGACATATATGTATGGAATAATGAACTGGACATATAGTATGGGACATATAGTATGGAATAATGAACTGGACATATTGTATGGAATAATGAACTGGACATATAGTATGGAATGAACTGAATATATATGAATAATGAACTGGACATATAGTATGGAATAATGAACTGACATATAGTATGGAATATAGTATGAACTGGTACTGGACATATAGTATGGAATAATGAACTGACATATTGTATGGAATAATGAACTGGACATATAGTATGGAATAATGAACTGGACATATAGTATGGAATAATGAACTGGACATATAGTATGGAATAATGAACTGAACATATGGAATAATGAACTGGACATATAGTATGGAATAATGAACTGGACATATAGTATGGAATAATGAACTGGACATATAGTATGGAATAATGAACTGGACATATTGTATGGAATAATGAACTGGACATATAGTATGGAATAATGAACTGGACATATTGTATGGAATAATGAACTGAACATATAGTATGGAATAATGAACTGGACATATAGTATGGAATAATGAACTGGACATATAGTATGGAATAATGAACTGGACATATAGTATGGATACATATTGTATGGAATAATGAACTGGACATATAATGGAATAATGAACTGGACATATAGTATGGAATAATGAACTGGACATATAGTATGGAATAATGAACTGGACATATAGTATGGAATAATGAACTGAATATAGTATGGAATAATGAACTGGACATATAGTATGGAATAATGAACTGGACATATAGTATGGAATAATGAACTGGACATATATGGAATATGGAATAATGAACTGGACATATAGTATGGAATAATGAACTGGACATATAGTATGGAATAATGAACTGAACATGTATGGACATATATAGTATGGAATAATGAACTGGACATATAGTATGGAATGAACTGAGCATATTGTATGGAATAATGAACTGGACATATTGTATGGAATAATGAACTGGACATATAGTATGGAATAATGAACTGGACATATAGTATGGAATAATGAACTGGACATATAGTATGGAATAATGAACTGGACATATGAACTGATATAGTATGGAATAATGAACTGGACATATATGTATGGAATAATGAACTGGACATATAGTATGGAATAATGAACTGGACATATAGTATGGAATAATGAACTGGACATATTGTATGGAACAATGAACTGGACATATTGTATGGAATAATGAACTGGACATATAGTATGGAATAATGAACTGGACATATAGTATGGAATAATGAACTGGACATATAGTATGGAATAATGAACTGGACATATAGTATGGAATAATGAACTGGACATATAGTATGGAATAATGAACTGGACATATAGTATGGAATAATGAACTGGACATATAGTATGGAATAATGAACTGGACATATAGTATGGACTGAACTGACATATAGTATGGAATGGAATGAACTGGACATATAGTATGGAATAATGAACTGGACATATAGTATGGAATAATGAACTGGACATATAGTATGGAATAATGAACTGGACATATAGTATGGAATATGGAATAATGAACTGGACATATTGTATGGAATAATGAACTGGACATATAGTATGGAATAATGAACTGGACATATTGTATGGAATAATGAACTGGACATATTGTATGGAATAATGAACTGGACATATAGTATGGAATAATGAACTGGACATATGATATGGAATAATGAACTGGACATATAGGAATAATGAACTGGAATATATATGGAATAATGAACTGGACATATATGGAATAATGAACTGAATATAGTATGGAATAATGAACTGGACATATAGTATGGAATAATGAACTGAACATATATATGAATAATGAACTGGACATATAGTATGGAATAATGAACTGGACATATAGTATGGAATAATGAACTGGACATATAGTATGGAATAATGAACTGAATATAGTATGGAATAATGAACTGGACATATAGTATGGAATAATGAACTGGACATATAGTATGGAATAATGAACTGGACATATAGTATGGAATAATGAACTGGATATAGTATGGAACAATGAACTGGACATATTGTATGGAACAATGAACTGGACATATTGTATGGAATAATGAACTGGACATATAGTATGGAATAATGAACTGGACATATAGTATGGAATAATGAACTGGACATATAGTATGGAATAATGAACTGGACATATAGTATGGAATAATGAACTGGACATATTGTATGGAATAATGAACTGGACATATAGTATGGAATAATGAACTGGACATATAGTATGGAATAATGAACTGGACATATAGTATGGAATAATGAACTGGACATATAGTATGGAATAATGAACTGGACATATAGTATGGAATAATGAACTGGACATATAGTATGGAATAATGAACTGGACATATTGTATGAAATAATGAACTGGACATATAGTATGGAATAATGAACTGGACATATAGTATGGAATAATGAACTGGACATATGATATGGAATAATGACTGGAAATATTGTATGGAATAATGAACTGGACATATAGTATGGAATAATGAACTGGACATATGGACATATATGGAATAATGAACTGGACATATAGTATGGAATAATGAACTGGACATATAGTATGGAATAATGAACTGGACATATTGTATGGAATAATGAACTGGACATATAGTATGGAATAATGAACTGGACATATAGTATGGAATAATGAACTGGACATATAGTATGGAATAATGAACTGGACATATTGTATGGAATAATGAACTGGACATATTGTATGGAATAATGAACTGGACATATAGTATGGAATAATGAACTGGACATATAGTATGGAATAATGAACTGGACATATAGTATGGAATAATGAACTGGACATATAGTATGGAATAATGAACTGGACATATAGTATGGAATAATGAACTGGACATATAGTATGGAATAATGAACTGGACATATATATGGAATAATGAACTGGACATATAGTGTAACTGGAATGTATGGAATAATGAACTGGACATATTGTATGGAATAATGAACTGAAATGACATATTGTATGGTATGGAATAATGAACTGGACATATAGTATGGAATAATGAACTGGACATATAGTATGGAATAATGAACTGTATGGACATATACATATAGTATGGAATAATGAACTGGACATATAGTATGGAATAATGAACTGGACATATAGTATGGAATAATGAACTGGACATATAGTATGGAATAATGAACTGGACATATAGTATGGAATAATGAACTGGACATATAGTATGGAATAATGAACTGGACATATAGTATGGAATAATGAACTGGACATATAGTATGGAATAATGAACTGGACATATAGTATGGAATAATGAACTGGACATATAGTATGGAATAATGAACTGGACATATAGTATGGAATAATGAACTGGACATATAATAATGTATGGAATAATGAATAATGAACTGGACATATAGTATGGAATAATGAACTGGACATATAGTATGGAATAATGAACTGGACATATAGTATGGAATAATGAACTGGACATATTGTATGGAATAATGAACTGGACATATAGTATGGAATAATGAACTGGACATATAGTATGGAATAATGAACTGGACATATTGTATGGAATAATGAACTGGACATATAGTATGGAACTGGACATATAGTATGGAATAATGAACTGGACATATAGTATGGAATAATGAACTGGACATATAGTATGGAATAATGAACTGGACATATTGTATGGAATAATGAACTGGACATATAGTATGGAATAATGAACTGGACATATAGTATGGAATAATGAACTGGACATATAGTATGGAATAATGAACTGGACATATATAGTGGAATAATGAACTGGACATATAGTATGGAATAATGAACTGGACATATAGTATGGAATAATGAACTGGACATATAGTATGGAATAATGAACTGAACATATAGTATGGAATAATGAACTGGACATATGAATGGAATAATGAACTGGACATATATGTATGGAATAATGAACTGGACATATAGTATGGAATAATGAACTGGACATATAGTATGGAATAATGAACTGGACATATATGGAATATGGAATAATGAACTGGACATATAGTATGGAATAATGAACTGGACATATTGTATGGAATAATGAACTGGACATATTGTATGGAATAATGAACTGGACATATAGTATGGAATAATGAACTGGACATATAGTATGGAATAATGAACTGGACATATAGTATGGACATATAGTATGGAATAATGAACTGGACATATAGTATGGAATAATGAACTGGACATATAGTATGGAATAATGAACTGGACATATAGTATGGAATAATGAACTGGATATATAGTATGGAATAATGAACTGAACATATAGTATGGAATAATGAACTGGACATATAGTATGGAATAATGAACTGGACATATAGTATGGAATAATGAACTGGACATATAGTATGGAATGGAACTGGATGGAACTGGAATGAACTGGACATATAGTATGGAATAATGAACTGGACATATATGGAATAATGAACTGGACATATGGGAATAATGAACTGGACATATTGTATGGAATAATGAACTGGACATATAGTATGGAATAATGAACTGGACATATAGTATGGAATAATGAACTGGACATATAGTATGGAATAATGAACTGGACATATTGTATGGAATAATGAACTGGACATATTGTATGGAATAATGAACTGGACATATAGTATGGAATAATGAACTGGACATATAGTATGGAATAATGAACTGGACATATAGTATGGAATAATGAACTGGACATATTGTATGGAATAATGAACTGGACATATAGTATGGAATAATGAACTGGACATATAGTATGGAATAATGAACTGGACATATAGTATGGAATAATGAACTGGTATGGAAATGAACTGGACATATAGTATGGAATAATGAACTGGACATATAGTATGGAATAATGAACTGGACATATAGTATGGAATAATGAACTGGACATATAGTATGGAATAATGAACTGGACATATGGACATATGGAATAATGAACTGACATAATATGAACTGAAATAATGAACTGGACATATAGTATGGAATAATGAACTGGACATATAGTATGGAATAATGAACTGGACATATAGTATGGAATAATGAACTGGACATATAGTATGGAATAATGAACTGGACATATTGTATGGAATAATGAACTGGACATATAGTATGGAATAATGAACTGAACATATTGTATGGAATAATGAACTGGACATATTGTATGGAATAATGAACTGATATAGTATGGAATAATGAACTGGACATGGACATATAGTATGGAATAATGAACTGGACATATAGTATGGAATAATGACATATGGACATATAGTATGGAATAATGAACTGGACATATAGTATGGAATAATGAACTGGACATATAGTATGGAATAATGAACTGGACATATAGTATGGAATAATGAACTGGACATATAGTATGGAATAATGAACTGGACATATATGGAATAATGAACTGGAATATATATGGAATAATGAACTGGACATATAGTATGGAATAATGAACTGGACATATAGTATATGGAATAATGAACTGAACATATAGTATGGAATAATGAACTGGACATATTGTATGGAATAATGAACTGAACATATTGTATGGAATAATGAACTGAACATATAGTATGTAATAATGAACTGGACATATTGTATGGAATAATGAACTGGACATATAGTATGGAATAATGAACTGGACATATAGTATGGAATAATGAACTGAACATATAGTATGGAATAATGAACTGGACATATAGTATGGAATAATGAACTGGACATATAGTATGGAATAATGAACTGGACATATAGTATGGAATAATGAACTGGACATATAGTATGGAATAATGAACTGGACATATGGAATAATGTATGGAATAATGAACTGGACATATAGTATGGAATAATGAACTGGACATATTGTATGGAACAATGAACTGGACATATTATGTATGGAATAATGAACTGGACATATAGTATGGAATAATGAACTGGACATATAGTATGGAATAATGAACTGGACATATAGTATGGAATAATGAACTGGACATATAGTATGGAATAATGAACTGAACATATTGTATGGAATAATGAACTGGACATATAGTATGGAATAATGAACTGGACATATAGTATGGAATAATGAACTGGACATATAGTATGGAATAATGAACTGGACATATAGGAATGAACTGAATAATGAACTGGACATATAGTATGGAATAATGAACTGGACATATAGTATGGAATAATGAACTGGACATATAGTATGGAATAATGAACATGGATATAACTGTATGTAATAATGAACTGACATATATATGGAATAATGAACTGGACATATTATGTAATGAACTGACATATAGTATGAAATGAACTGGACATATAGTATGGAATAATGAACTGGACATATAGTATGGAATAATGAACTGGACATATAGTATGGAATAATGAACTGGACATATAGTATGGAATAATGAACTGGTATGGAATAATGAACTGTATGTATGGAATAATGAATAGTATGGAATAACTGAGTATGGAATAATGAACTGGACATATAGTATGTATGAACTGGAATGAACTGGACATATAGTATGGAATAATGAACTGGACATATTGTATGGAATAATGAACTGAACATATTGTATGGAATAATGAACTGGACATATAGTATGGAATAATGAACTGGACATATAGTATGGAATAATGAACTGGACATATTGTATGGAATAATGAACTGGACATATTGTATGGAATAATGAACTGGACATATAGTATGGATAATGAACTGACATATATGTATGGAATAATGAACTGGACATATATGGAATAATGGAATAATGAACTGGACATATTGTATGGAATAATGAACTGGACATATAGTATGGAATAATGAACTGGACATATATGGAGTATGGAATAATGAACTGGACATATAGTATGGAATAATGAACTGGACATATAGTATGGAATAATGAACTGGACATATAGGAATAATGAACTGGACATATAGTATGGAATAATGAACTGGACATATAGTATGGAATAATGAACTGGACATATAGTATGGAATAATGAACTGGACATATAGTATGGAATAATGAACTGGACATATTGTATGGAATAATGAACTGGACATATAGTATGGAATAATGAACTGTATGGAATAATGAACTGGATATAGTATGGAATAATGAACTGGACATATTATGGAATATGAACTGACATATATATGGAATAATGAACTGGACATATAGTATGGAATAATGAACTGGACATATAGTATGGAATAATGAACTGGACATATAGTATGGAATAATGAACTGAACATATAGTATGGAATAATGAACTGGACATATAGTATGGAATAATGAACTGGACATATAGTATGGAATAATGAACTGAATATAGTATGGAATAATGAACTGACATATATGTATGGAATAATGAACTGGACATATAGTATGGAATAATGAACTGGACATATTGTATGGAATAATGAACTGGACATATAGTATGGAATAATGAACTGGACATATTGTATGGAATAATGAACTGGACATATAGTATGGAATAATGAACTGGACATATTATGGAATATGAACTGAATATATGAACTGGACATATAGTGTATGGAATAATGAACTGGACATATTATATGTATGGAATAATGAACTGGACATATAGTATGGAATAATGAACTGGACATATGGAATAATGAACTGGACATATTGTATGGAATAATGAACTGGACATATAGTATGGAATAATGAACTGGACATATAGTATGGAATAATGAACTGGACATATTGTATGGAATAATGAACTGGACATATAGTATGGAATAATGAACTGGACATATAGTATGGAATAATGAACTGGACATATAGTATGGAATAATGAACTGGACATATAGTATGGAATAATGAACTGGACATATAGTATGGAATAATGAACTGGACATATAGTATGGAATAATGAACTGGACATATAGTATGGAATAATGAACTGGACATATTGTATGGAATAATGAACTGGACATATTGTATGGAATAATGAACTGGACATATAGTATGGAATAATGAACTGGACATATTGTATGGAATAATGAACTGGACATATAGTATGGAATAATGAACTGGACATATAGTATGGAATAATGAACTGGACATATAGTATGGAATAATGAACTGGACATATTGTATGGAATAATGAACTGGACATATAGTATGGAATAATGAACTGGACATATAGTATGGAATAATGAACTGGACATATTGTATGGAATAATGAACTGGACATATAGTATGGAATAATGAACTGGACATATAGTATGGAATAATGAACTGGACATATAGTATGGAATAATGAACTGGACATATAGTATGGAATAATGAACTGGACATATAGTATGGAATAATGAACTGGACATATAGTATGGAATAATGAACTGGACATATAGTATGGAATAATGAACTGGACATATTGTATGGAACAATGAACTGGACATATATGAAATAATGAACTGGACATATAGTATGGAATAATGAACTGGACATATAGTATGGAATAATGAACTGGACATATATGTATGGAATAATGAACTGGACATATAGTATGGAATAATGAACTGGACATATTGTATGGAATAATGAACTGGACATATTGTATGAACTGAACATATAGTATGGAATAATGAACTGGACATATTGTATGGAATAATGAACTGGACATATAGTATGGAATAATGAACTGGACATATAGTATGGAATAATGAACTGGACATATAGTATGGAATAATGAACTGGACATATTGTAATGGAATAATGAACTGGACATATAGTATGGAATAATGAACTGACATATAGTATGGAATAATGAACTGGACATATAGTATGGAATAATGAACTGGACATATAGTATGGAATAATGAACTGGACATATAGTATGGAATAATGAACTGGACATATAGTATGGAATAATGAACTGGACATATATGTATGGAATAATGAACTGACATATAGTATGGAATAATGAACTGGACATATTGTATGGAATAATGAACTGGACATATAGTATGGAATAATGAACTGGACATATAGTATGGAATAATGAACTGGACATATAGTATGGAATAATGAACTGGACATATAGTATGGAATAATGAACTGGACATATATGTATGGAATAATGAACTGGACATATAGTATGGAATAATGAACTGGACATATAGTATGGAATAATGAACTGGACATATAGTATGGAATAATGAACTGGACATATAGTATGGAATAATGAACTGGACATATTGTATGGAATAATGAACTGGACATATAGTATGGAATAATGAACTGGACATATGTATGGAATAATGAACTGGACATATAGTATGGAATAATGAACTGGACATATAGTATGGAATAATGAACTGGACATATAGTATGGAATAATGAACTGGACATATTGTATGGAATAATGAACTGGACATATAGTATGGAATAATGAACTGGACATATAGTATGGAATAATGAACTGGACATATTGTATGGAATAATGGACTGGACATATAGTATGGAATGATGAACTGGACATATAGTATGGAATAATGAACTGGACATATAGTATGGAATAATGAACTGGACATATATGTATGGAATAATGAACTGGACATATAGTATGGAATAATGGACATAATAAATAATGAACTGGACATATAGTATGGAATAATGAACTGGACATATTGTATGGAATAATGAACTGGACATATAGTATGGAATAATGAACTGGACATATAGTATGGAATAATGAACTGGACATATTGTATGGAATAATGAACTGGACATATAGTATGGAATAATGAACTGGACATATTGTATGGAATAATGAACTGAACATATAGTATGGAATAATGAACTGGACATATAGTATGTAATAATGAACTGGACATATTGTATGGAACAATGAACTGGACACATAGTATGGAATAATGAACATGTATGACATATAATGAACTGGACATATAGTATGGAATAATGAACTGGACATATAGTATGGAATAATGAACTGGACATATAGTATGGAATAATGAACTGGACATATAGTATGGAATAATGAACTGGACATATAGTATGTATGAACTGACATATAGTATGAACTGAACATATTGTATGGAATAATGAACTGGACATATAGTATGGAATAATGAACTGGACATATTGTATGGAATAATGAACTGGACATATAGTATGGAATAATGAACTGGACATATAGTATGGAATAATGAACTGGAATATATGGACATATAGTATGGAATAATGAACTGGACATATAGTATGGAATAATGAACTGGACATATAGTATGGAATAATGAACTGGACATATAGTATGGAATAATGAACTGGACATATAGTATGGAATAATGAACTGATATAGTATGGAATAATGAACTGGACATATAGTATGGAATAATGAACTGGACATATTGTATGGAATAATGAACTGGACATATAGTATGGAATAATGAACATATAGTATGGAATAATGAACTGGACATATAGTATGGAATAATGAACTGGACATATAGTATGGAATAATGAACTGGACATATAGTATGGAATAATGAACTGGACATATTGTATGGAATAATGAACTGGACATATTGTATGGAATAATGAACTGGACATATAGTATGGAATAATGAACTGGACATATGGACATATAGTATGGAATAATGAACTGGACATATAGTATGGACATATTGTATGGAATAATGAACTGGACATATAGTATGGAATAATGAACTGGACATATAGTATGGAATAATGAACTGGACATATAGTATGGAATAATGAACTGGACATATTGTATGGAATAATGAACTGGACATATTGTATGGAATAATGAACTGAACATATTGTATGGAATAATGAACTGAACATATAGTATGTAATAATGAACTGGACATATTGTATGGAATAATGAACTGGACATATAGTATGGAATAATGAACTGGACATATAGTATGGAATAATGAACTGGACATATAGTATGGAATAATGAACTGGACATATTGTATGGAATAATGAACTGGACATATAGTATGGAATAATGAACTGGACATATAGTATGGAATAATGAACTGGACATATAGTATGGAATAATGAACTGGACATATAGTATGGAATAATGAACTGGACATATAGTATGGAATAATGAACTGGACATATAGTATGGAATAATGAACTGGACATATAGTATGGAATAATGAACTGGACATATAGTATGGAATAATGAACTGGACATATTGTATGGAATAATGAACTGGACATATTGTATGGAATAATGAACTGGACATATAGTATGGAATAATGAACTGGACATATAGTATGGAATAATGAACTGGACATATAGTATGGAATAATGAACTGGAATATATATGGAATAATGAACTGGACATATTGTATGGAATAATGAACTGGACATATAGTATGGAATAATGAACTGGACATATAGTATGGAATAATGAACTGGACATATAGTATGGAATAATGAACTGGACTGGATATAGTATGGAATAATGAACTGGACATATAGTATGGAATAATGAACTGGACATATAGTAATGGACATATATATGAATAATGAACTGGACATATAGTATGGAATAATGAACTGGACATATAGTATGGAATAATGAACTGGACATATAGTATGGAATAATGAACTGGACATATAGTATGGAATAATGAACTGGACATATAGTATGGAATAATGAACTGGACATATAGTATGGAACTGGACATATAGTATGGAATAATGAACTGGACTGGACATATAGTATGGAATAATGAACTGGACATATTGTATGGAATAATGAACTGGACATATAGTATGAAATAATGAACTGGACATATAGTATGGAATAATGAACTGGACATATAGTATGGAATAATGAACTGGACATATAGTATGGAATAATGAACTGGACATATTGTATGGAATAATGAACTGGACATATAGTATGGAATAATGAACTGGACATATATGTGATGGAATATAGTATGAACTGGACATATAGTATGGAATAATGAACTGGACATATAGTATGGAATAATGAACTGGACATATAGTATGGAATAATGAACTGGACATATAGTATGGAATAATGAACTGAACATATATGTATGAATAATAACTGGACATATTGTATGGAACAATGAACTGGACATATTGTATGGAATAATGAACTGGACATATAGTATGGAATAATGAACTGGATATAGTATGGAATAATGAACTGGACATATAGTATGGAATAATGAACTGGACATATAGTATGGAATAATGGAATAATGGAATAATGAACTGGACATATAGTATGGAATAATGAACTGGACATATTGTATGGAATAATGAACTGGACATATTGTATGGAATAATGAACTGGACATATAGTATGGAATAATGAACTGGACATATAGTATGGAATAATGAACTGGACATATAGTATGGAATAATGAACTGGACATATAGTATGGAATAATGAACTGGACATATAGTATGTATGGAATAATGAACTGGACATATAGTATGGAATAATGAACTGGACATATAGTATGGAATAATGAACTGGACATATTGTATGGAATAATGAACTGGACATATAGTATGTATGGAATAATGAACTGGACATATAGTATGTAATGAACTGACATATAGTATGGAATAATGAACTGGACATATTGTATGGAATAATGAACTGGACATAATGAACTGGACTGGACATATAGTATGGAATATGGAATAATGGAATAATGAACTGGACATATAGTATGGAATGATGAACTGGACATATAGTATGGAACAATGAATTGGACATATAGTATGGAATAATGAACTGAGATATTGTATGGAATAATGAACTGGACATATAGTATGTAATAATGAACTGGACATATAGTATGAACTGGACATATAGAAATAATGAACTGGACATATAGTATGGAATAATGAACTGGACATATAGTATGGAATAATGAACTGAATATTGTGGAATAATGAACTGGACATATAGTATGGAATAATGAACTGGACATATAGTATGGAATAATGAACTGGACATATAGTATGGAATAATGAACTGAACATATAGTATGGAATAATGAACTGGACATATAGTATGGAATAATGAACTGGACATATAGTATGGAATAATGAACTGGACATATAGTATGGAATAATGAACTGGACATATAGTATGGAATAATGAACTGGACATATAGTATGGAATAATGAACTGACACTGGACATATAGTATGGAATAATGAACTGAACATATTGTATGGAATAATGAACTGAACATATAGTATGTAATAATGAACTGGACATATTGTATGAAATAATGAACTGGACATATAGTATGGAATAATGAACTGGACATATAGTATGGAATAATGAACTGGACATATTGTATGGAATAATGAACTGGACATATAGTATGGAATAATGAACTGGACATATAGTATGGAATAATGAACTGGACATATTGTATGGAATAATGAACTGGACATATATGGAATAATGAACTGGAATATGAAATGGACATATATATGGAATAATGAACTGGACATATAGTATGGAATAATGAACTGGACATATTGTATGGAATGAACTGGACATATTGTATGGAATAATGAACTGGACATATTGTATGGAATAATGAACTGGACATATAGTATGGAATAATGAACTGGACATATTGTATGGAATAATGAACTGGACATATTGTATGGAATAATGAACTGGACATATAGTATGGAATAATGAACTGGAATATACTGGAATAATGATGGACATATAGTATGGAATAATGAACTGGACATATAGTATGGAATAATGAACTGGACATAATGAATGGACATATATATGAACTGGACATATAGTATGGAATAATGAACTGGACATATAGTATGGAATAATGAACTGGACATATAGTATGGAATAATGAACTGGACATATAGTATGGAATAATGAACTGGACATATAGTATGGAATAATGAACTGGACATATAGTATGGAATAATGAACTGGACATATAGTATGGAATAATGAACTGGACATATAGTATGGAATAATGAACTGGACATATAGTATGGAATAATGAACTGGACATATAGTATGGAATAATGAACTGGACATATTGTATGGAATAATGAACTGGACATATAGTATGGAATAATGAACTGAACATATAGTATGGAATAATGAACTGGACATATAGTATGGAATAATGAACTGGACATATAGTATGGAATAATGAACTGACATATATATGGAATAATGAACTGGACATATAATGTATGGAATAATGAACTGGACATATAGTATGGAATAATGAACTGGACATATAGTATGGAATAATGAACATATAGTATGGAATAATATAGTATGGAATAATGAACTGGACATATAGTATGGAATAATGAACTGAACATATTGTATGGAATAATGAACTGGACATATAGTATGGAATAATGAACTGGACATATAGTATGGAATAATGAACTGGACATATAGTATGGAATAATGAACTGAACATATAGTATGGAATAATGAACTGGACATATATGAATGAACTGAATATAGTATGGAATAATGAACTGGACATATAGTATGGAATAATGAACTGGACATATTGTATGGAATAATGAACTGGACATATTATGTAATGAACTGAATAATGAACTGGACATATAGTATGGAATAATGAACTGGACATATAGTATGGAATAATGAACTGGACATATTGTATGGAATAATGAACTGGATGGAATAATGAACTGGACATATGTATGGAATAATGAACTGGACATATAGTATGGAATAATGAACTGGACATATATGGAATAATGAACTACATATAGTATGAATAATGAACTGGACATATAGTATGGAATAATGAACTGGACATATAGTATGGAATAATGAACTGGACATATTGTATGGAATAATGAACTGGACATATAGTATGGAATAATGAACTGGACATATAGACATATAGTATGGAATAATGAACTGGACATATAGTATGGAATAATGAACTGGACATATAGTATGGAATAATGAACTGGACATATAGTATGGAATAATGAACTGACATATAATGGAATAATGAACTGGACATATAGTATGGAATAATGAACTGGACATATAGTATGGAATAATGAACTGGACATATAGTATGGAATAATGAACTGGACATATAGTATGGAATAATGAACTGAACTGACATATTGTATGGAATAATGAACTGGACATATTGTATGGAATAATGAACTGGACATATAGTATGGAATAATGAACTGGACATATAGTATGGAATAATGAACTGAACATATAGTATGGAATAATGAACTGGACATATAGTATGGAATAATGAACTGGACATATAGTATGGAATAATGAACTGGACATATAATAATGTATATAGGAATAATGAACTGGACATATTGTATGGAATAACTGAATATGTATGGAATAATGAACACATATAGTATGGAATAATGAACTGAACATATAGTATGTAATAATGAACTGGACATATTGTATGAAATAATGAACTGGACATATAGTATGGAATAATGAACTGGACATATATGGAATAATGAACTGAATAATGGATATAATGAACTGGACATATAGTATGGAATAATGAACTGGACATATATGTATGGAATAATGAACTGGACATAATATGGAATAATGAACTGGACATATAGTATGGAATAATGAACTGGAATAATGAACTGTATATGGAATAATGAACTGGACATATAGTATGGAATAATGAACTGGACATATAGTATGGAATAATGAACTGGACATATAGTATGGAATAATGAACTGGACATATTGTATGGAATAATGAACTGGACATATAGTATGGAATAATGAACTGGACATATAGTATGGAATAATGAACTGGACATATAGTATGGAATAATGAACTGGACATATAGTATGGAATAATGAACTGGACATATAGTATGTATGGACATATTGTATGGAATAATGAACATATAGTATGGAATAATGAACTGGACATATTGTATGGAATAATGAACTGGACATATTGTATGGAACAATGAACTGGACATATAATGGAATAATGAACTGGACATATAGTATGGAATAATGAACTGGACATATAGTATGGAATAATGAACTGGACATATTGTATGGAATAATGAACTGGACATATAGTATGGAATAATGAACTGGACATATAGTATGGAATAATGAACTGGACATATATGTATGGAATAATGAACTGAACTGACATATAGTATGGAATAATGAACTGGACATATTGTATGGAATAATGAACTGGACATATAGTATGGAATAATGAACTGGACATATAGTATGGAATAATGAACTGGACATATAGTATGGAATAATGAACTGGACATATAGTATGGAATAATGAACTGGACATATAGTATGGAATAATGAACTGGACATATAGTATGGAATAATGAACTGGACATATAGTATGGAATAATGAACTGGACATATTGTATGGAATAATGAACTGGACATATAGTATGGAATAATGAACTGGACATATTGTATGGAATAATGAACTGGACATATAGTATGGAATAATGAACTGGACATATAGTATGGAATAATGAACTGGACATATAGTATGGAATAATGAACTGACATATTGTATGGAATAATGAACTGGACATATAGTATGGAATAATGAACTGGACATATAGTATGGAATAATGAACTGGACATATAGTATGGAATAATGAACTGGACATATAGTATGGAATAATGAACTGGACATATAGTATGGAATAATGAACTGGACATATAGTATGGAATAATGAACTGAATATAGTATGGAATATATGGAATAATGAACATATAGTATGGAATAATGAACTGGACATATAGTATGGAATAATGAACTGGACATATTGTATGGAATAATGAACTGGACATATAGTATGGAATAATGAACTGGACATATAGTATGGAATAATGAACTGGACATATAGTATGGAATAATGAACTGAACATATTGTATGGAATAATGAACTGACATATTGTATGGAATAATGAACTGGACATATAGTATGGAATAATGAACTGGACATATAGTATGGAATAATGAACTGGACATATGGAATAATGGAATAATGAACTGGACATATAGTATGGAATAATGAACTGGACATATAGTATGGAATAATGAACTGGACATATAGTATGGAATAATGAACTGGACATATAGTATGGAATAATGAACTGAACACATATGTATGGAATAATGAACTGGACATATAGTATGGAATAATGAACTGGACATATAGTATGGAATAATGAACTGGACATATAGTATGGAATAATGAACTGGACATATAGTATGGAATAATGAACTGGACATATAGTATGGAATAATGAACTGGACATATAGTATGGAATAATGAACTGGACATATTGTATGGAATAATGAACTGGACATATAGTATGGAATAATGAACTGGACATATAGTATGGAATAATGAACTGGACATATAGTATGGAATAATGAACTGAACATATAGTATGGAATAATGAACTGGACATATAGTATGGAATAATGAACTGGACATATAGTATGGAATAATGAACTGGACATATAGTATGGAATAATGAACTGGACATATAGTATGGAATAATGAACTGGACATATTGTATGGAATAATGAACTGACATATTGTATGGAATAATGAACTGGACATATTGTATGGAATAATGAACTGGACATATAGTATGGAATAATGAACTGGACATATAGTATGGAATAATGAACTGGACATATAGTATGGAATAATGAACTGGACATATAGTATGGAATAATGAACTGGACATATATATGGAATAATGAACTGGACATATAGTATGGAATAATGAACTGGACATATAGTATGGAATAATGAACTGGACATATAGTATGGAATAATGAACTGGACATATAGTATGGAATAATGAACTGGACATATGGACATATGTGAACTGGACATATTGTATGGAATAATGAACTGGACATATTGTATGGAATAATGAACTGACTGGATATAGTATGGAATAATGAACATATAGTATGGAATAATGAACTGACATATAGTATGGAATAATGAACTGAACATATAGTATGGAATAATGAACTGGACATATAGTATGGAACTGGATATAGAACTGAACTGACATATAGTATGGAATAATGAACTGGACATATAGTATGGAATAATGAACTGGACATATAGTATGGAATAATGAACTGGACATATAGTATGGAATAATGAACTGGACATATAGTATGGAATAATGAACTGGACATATAGTATGGAATAATGAACTGGACATATTGTATGGAATAATGAATATTGTATGGAATAATGAACTGATATATGTATGGAATAATGAACTGGACATATAGTATGGAATAATGAACTGGACATATAGTATGGAATAATGAACTGGACATATAGTATGGAATAATGAACTGGACATATTGTATGGAATAATGAACTGAATAATGGAATAATGAACTGGACATATAGTATGGAATAATGAACTGGACATATAGTATGGAATAATGAACTGGACATATAGTATGAACTGAATAATGAACTGGACATATATGGAATAATGAACTGGACATATAGTATGAATAATGAACTGGACATATAGTATGGAATAATGAACTGGACATATTGTATGGAACAATGAACTGGACATATTGTATGGAATAATGAACTGGACATATAGTATGGAATAATGAACTGGACATATAGTATGGAATAATGAACTGGACATATAGTATGGAATAATGAACTGGACATATAGTATGGAATAATGAACTGGACATATAGTATGGAATAATGAACTGGACATATAGTGGAATAATGAACTGGACATATAGTATGGAATAATGAACTGGACATATAATGGAATAATGAACTGGACATATAGTATGGAATAATGAACTGGACATATAGTATGGAATAATGAACTGGACATATTATGGAATAATGAACTGGACATATAGTATGTATGGAATAATGAACTGGACATATAGTATGGATGGACATATGAACTGGTATGGAATAATGAACTGGACATATAGTATGGAATAATGAACTGGACATATAGTATGGAATAATGTGGACATATGGATGGAATAATGAACTGGACATATTGTATGGAATAATGAACTGGACATATAGTATGGAATAATGAACTGGACATATTGTATGGAATAATGAACTGGACATATAGTATGGAATAATGAACTGGACATATAGTATGGAATAATGAACTGGACATATTGTATGGAATAATGAACTGGACATATAGTATGGAATAATGAACTGGACATATAGTATGGAATAATGAACTGGACATATAGTATGGAATAATGAACTGGACATATAGTATGGAATAATGAACTGGACATATTGTATGGAATAATGAACTGGACATATGGACATATAGTATGGAATAATGAACTGGACATATAGTATGGAATAATGAACTGGACATATAGTATGGAACAATGAACTGGACATATAGTATGGAATAATGAACTGGACATATAGTATGGAATAATGAATTGGACATATAGTATGGAATAATGAACTATACATATAGTATGGAATAATGAACTGGACATATGGAATAATGAATGGAATAATGAACTGGACATATAGTATGGAATAATGAACTGGACATATAGTATGGAATAATGAACTGGACATATAGTATGGAATAATGAACTGGACATATAGTATGGAATAATGAACTGGACATATATGGAATAATGAACTGAATAATGAACTGGACATATAGTATGGAATAATGAACTGGACATATAGTATGGAATAATGAACTGACATATATATGGAATAATGAACTGGACATATAGTATGGAATAATGAACTGGACATATAGTATGGAATAATGAACTGGACATATATATGGAATAATGAACTGGACATATAGTATGGAATAATGAACTGGACATATAGTATGGAATAATGAACTGGACATATAGTATGGAATAATGAACTGGACATATTGTATGGAACAATGAACTGGACATATTGTATGGAACTGGAATATATATGAATAATGAACTGGACATATAGTATGGAATAATGAACTGGACATATTGTATGGAATAATGAACTGGACATTGTATGGAATAATGAACTGGACATATGTATGGAATAATGAACTGGACATATAGTATGGAATAATGAACTGGACATATTGTATGGAATAATGAACTGGACATATAGTATGGAATAATGAACTGGACATATAGTATGGAATAATGAACTGGACATATAGTATGGAATAATGAACTGGACATATAGTATGGAATAATGAACTGGACATATAGTATGGAATAATGAACTGGACATATAGTATGGAATAATGAACTGGACATATAGTATGGAATAATGAACTGGACATATTGTATGGAATAATGAACTGGACATATAGTATGGAATAATGAACTGGACATATAGAATGGAATAATGATAATGAACATATAGTATGGAATAATGAACTGAACTGGACATATAGTATGGAATAAATGAACTGGACATATAGTATGGAATAATGAACTGGACATATATGTATGGAACTGGACAATGAACTGGACATATAGTATGGAATAATGAACTGGACATATAGTATGGAATAATGAACTGGACATATAGTATGGAATAATGAACTGGACATATAGTATGGAATAATGAACTGGACATATTGTATGGAATAATGAACTGGACATATAGTATGGAATAATGAACTGGACATATAGTATGGAATAATGAACTGGACATATAGTATGGAATAATGAACTGGACATATAGTATGGAATAATGAACTGGACATATAGTATGGAATAATGAACTGGACATATAGTATGGAATAATGAATGAACTGTATGGAATAATGAACATATAGTATGGAATAATGAACTGTATGTATGAATAATGAACTGGACATATAGTATGGAATAATGAACTGGACATATAGTATGGAATAATGAACTGGACATATAGTATGGAATAATGAACTGGACATATAGTATGGAATAATGAACTGGACATATAGTATGGAATAATGAACTGGACATATAGTATGGAATAATGAACTGAACATATAGTATGGAATAATGAACTGGACATATTGTATGGAATAATGAACTGGACATATAGTATGGAATAATGAACTGGACATATAGTATGGAATAATGAACTGGACATATTGTATGGAATAATGAACTGGACATATTGTATGGAATAATGAACTGGACATATAGTATGGAATAATGAACTGGACATATAGTATGGAATAATGAACTGGACATATAGTATGGAATAATGAACTGGACATATTGTATGGAATAATGAACTGGACATATAGTATGGAATAATGAACTGGACATATAGTATGGAATAATGAACTGGACATATAGTATGGAATAATGAACTGGACATATAGTATGGAATAATGAACTGGACATATAGTATGGAATAATGAACTGGACATATAGTATGGAATAATGAACTGGACATATAGTATGGAATAATGAACTGGACATATAGTATGGAATAATGAACTGGACATATAGTATGGAATAATGAACTGGACATATAGTATGGAATAATGAACTGGACATATAGTATGGAATAATGAACTGGACATATAGTATGGAATAATGAACTGGACATATAGTATGGAATAATGAACTGGACATATTGTATGGAATAATGAACTGGACATATAGTATGGAATAATGAACTGGACATATAGTATGGAATAATGAACTGGACATATAGTATGGAATAATGAACTGGACATATATAGTATGGAATAATGAACTGGACATATAGTATGGAATAATGAACTGGACATATAGTATGGAATAATGAACATGGGAATATAACTGGACATATATATGGAATAATGAACTGGACATATAGTATGGAATAATGAACTGGACATATAGTATGGAATAATGAACTGGACATATAGTATGGAATAATGAACTGGACATATAATATGGAATAATGAACTGGACATATAGTATGGAATAATGAACTGGACATATAGTATGGAATAATGAACTGGACATATAGTATGGAATAATGAACTGGACATATAGTATGGAACAATGAACTGGACATATAGTATGGAATAATGAACTGGACATATAGTATGGAATAATGAACTGGACATATAGTATGGAATAATGAACTGGACATATAGTATGGAATAATGAACTGACATATAGTATGGAATAATGAACTGGACATATAGTATGGAATAATGAACTGGACATATAGTATGGAATAATGAACTGGACATATTGTATGGAATAATGAACTGGACATATTGTATGGAATAATGAACTGGACATGAACTGGACATATAGTATGGAATAATGAACTGGACATATAGTATGGAATAATGAACTGGACATATTGTATGGAATAATGAACTGGACATATAGTATGGAATAATGAACTGGACATATAGTATGGAATAATGAACTGGACATATATATGGAATAATGAACTGGACATATAGTATGGAATAATGAACTGGACATATTGTATGGAATAATGAACTGGACATATAGTATGGAATAATGAACTGGACATATTGTATGGAATAATGAACTGGACATATAGTATGGAATAATGAACTGACATATGGACATATAGTATGGAATAATGAACTGGACATATAGTATGGAATAACTGGACATATAGTATGGAATAATGAACTGGACATATAGTATGGAATAATGAACTGGACATATAGTATGGAATAATGAACTGGACATATTGTATGGAATAATGAACTGGACATATAGTATGGAATAATGAACTGGACATATATAGTATGGAATAATGAACTGGACATATAGTATGGAATAATGAACTGGACATATAGTATGGAATAATGAACTGACATATATATGAATAATGAACTGGACATATAGTATGGAATAATGAACTGGACATATAGTATGGAATAATGAACTGGACATATAGTATGGAATAATGAACTGGACATATAGATGGAATAATGAACTGGACATATTGTATGGAATAATGAACTGGACATATATGGAATAATGAACTGGACATATAGTATGGAATAATGAACTGGACATATAGTATGGAATAATGAACTGGACATATATGTATGGAATAATGAACTGGACATATTGTATGGAATAATGAACTGGACATATAGTATGGAATAATGAACTGGACATATAGTATGGAATAATGAACTGGACATATAGGAATAATGAACTGGGAATAATGAACTGGACATATAGTATGGAATAATGAACTGACATATTGTATGAACTGAACTGACATATAGTATGGAATAATGAACTGGACATATAGTATGGAATAATGAACTGACATATAGTATGGAATAATGAACTGGACATATAGTATGGAATAATGAACTGGACATATAGTATGGAATAATGAACTGGACATATAGTATGGAATATGAACTGGACATATAATGGAACTGAACTGGACATATAGTATGGAATAATGAACTGGACATATAGTATGGAATAATGAACTGGACATATTGTATGGAATAATGAACTGGACATATGAACTGTATTGTATGGAATAATGAACTGGACATATAGTATGGAATAATGAACTGGACATATAGTATGGAATAATGAACTGGACATATAGTATGGAATAATGAACTGGACATATAGTATGGAATAATGAACTGGACATATAGTATGGAATAATGAACTGGACATATAGTATGGAATAATGAACTGGACATATAGTATGGAAATAATGAACTGGACATATATGTATGGAATGAACTGGACATATAGTATGGAATAATGAACTGGACATATAGTATGGAATAATGAACTGGACATATAGTATGGAATAATGAACTGGACATATAGTATGGAATAATGAACTGGACATATAGTATGGAATAATGAACTGGACATATTGTATGGAATAATGAACTGGACATATAGTATGGAATAATGAACTGGACATATAGTATGGAATAATGAACTGGACATATTGTATGGAATAATGAACTGGACATATAGTATGGAATAATGAACTGGACATATAGTATGGAATAATGAACTGGACATATAGTATGGAATAATGAACTGGACATATAGTATGGAATGAACTGGAATGTATGGAATAATGAACTGAACATATGTATGGAATAATGAACTGGACATATTGTATGGAATAATGAACTGGACATATAGTATGGAATAATGAACTGGACATATATGGAATAATGAACTGGACATATTGTATGGAATAATGAACTGGACATATAGTATGGAATAATGAACTGGACATATAGTATGGAATAATGGAATAATGAACTGGACATATATGGAATAATGAACTGGACATATAGTATGGAATAATGAACTGGACATATATGTATGGAATAATGAACTGGACATATATATGGAATAATGAACTGGACATATAGTATGGAATAATGAACTGGACATATAGTATGGAATAATGAACTGGACATATAGTATGGAATAATGAACTGGACATATAGTATGGAATAATGAACTGGACATATAGTATGGAATAATGAACTGGACATATAGTATGGAATAATGAACTGGACATATAGTATGGAATAATGAACTGGACATATAGTATGGAATAATGAACTGGACATATAGTATGGAATAATGAACTGGACATATAGTATGGAATAATGAACATATTGTATGGAATATATAGTATGGAATAATGAACTGGACATATAGTATGGAATAATGAACTGGACATATAGTATGGAATAATGAACTGGACATATTGTATGGAATAATGAACTGGACATATAGTATGGAATAATGAACTGGACATATAGTATGGAATAATGAACTGGACATATTGTATGGAATAATGAACTGGACATATATAGTATGTAATAATGAGCTGGACATATAGTATGGAATAATGAACTGGACATATTGTATGGAATAATGAACTGGACATATAGTATGGAATAATGAACTGGACATATAGTATGGAATAATGAACTGGACATATAGTATGGAATAATGAACTGGACATATAGTATGGAATAATGAACTGGACATATTGTATGGAATAATGAACTGGACATATAGTATGGAATAATGAACTGGACATATTGTATGGAATAATGAACTGACATATAGTATGGAATAATGAACTGGACATATATGTAATGAACTGACATATATGAACTGAACTGACATATAGTAATGAACTGGACATATAGTAATAATGAACTGGACATATAGTATGGAATAATGAACTGGACATATAGTATGGAATAATGAACTGGACATATAGTATGGAATAATGAACTGGACATATAGTATGGAATAATGAACTGGACATATAGTATGGAATAATGAACTGAATATAGTATGGAATAATGAACTGGACATATATGGAATAATGAACTGGACATATGGAATAATGAACTGGACATATTGTATGGAATAATGAACTGGACATATAGTATGGAATAATGAACTGGACATATAGTATGGAATAATGAACTGGACATATTGTATGGAACAATGAACTGGACATATAGTATGGAACAATGAACTGGACATATAGTAAGGAATAATGAATTGGACATATAGTATGGAATAATGAACTATACATATAGTATGGAATAATGAACTGGACATATAGTATGGAATAATGAACTGGACATATAGTATGGAATAATGAACTGGACATATTGTATGGAATAATGAACTGGACATATTGTATGGAATAATGAACTGGACATATAGTATGGAATAATGAACTGGACATATAGTATGGAATAATGAACTGGACATATAGTATGGAATAATGAACTGGACATATAGTATGGAATAATGAACTGGACATATAGTATGGAATAATGAACTGGACATATAGTATGGAATAATGAACTGAACATATAGTATGGAATAATGAACTGAATATAGTATGGAATAATGAACTGAACATATTGTATGGAATAATGAACTGGACATATAGTATGGAATAATGAACTGGACATATAGTATGGAATAATGAACTGGACATATAGTATGGAATAATGAACTGAACATATTGTATGGAATAATGAACTGGACATATAGTATGGAATAATGAACTGGACATATAGTATGGAATAATGAACTGGACATATAGTATGGAATAATGAACTGGACATATAGTATGGAACAATGAACTGGACATATTGTATGGAATAATGAACTGAACTGACATATAGTATGGAATAATGAACTGGACATATAATAATGAACTGGACATATAGTATGGAATAATGAACTGGACATATGGAATAATGTATGGAATAATGAACTGGACATATAGTATGTAATAATGAACTGGGCATATAGTATGGATTAATGAACTGGACATATTGTATGGAACAATGAACTGGACATATAGTATGGAACAATGAACTGGACATATAGTAATGAACTGGACATATAGTATGGAATAATGAACTGGACATATTGTATGAATAATGAACTGGACATATTGTATGGAATAATGAACTGGACATATAGTATGGAATAATGAACTGGACATATTGTATGGAATAATGAACTGGACATATAGTATGGAATAATGAACTGGACATATAGTATGGAATAATGAACTGGACATATAGTATGGAATAATGAACTGGACATATAGTATGGAATAATGAACTGGACATATACTGTATGGAATAATGAACTGGACATATAGTATGGAATAATGAACTGGACATATAGTATGGAATAATGAACTGGACATATTGTATGGAATAATGAACTGGACATATTGTAACTGGAATATAATGGAATAATGAACTGGATATATAGTATGGAATAATGAACTGGACATATAGTATGGAATAATGAACTGAACATATAGTATGGAATAATGAACTGAACATATAGTATGGAATAATGAACTGGACATATTGTATGGAATAATGAACTGGACATATAGTATGGAATAATGAACTGGACATATAGTATGGAATAATGAACTGGACATATAGTATGGAACTGGACATATAGTATGGAATAATGAACTGGACATATAGTATGGAATAATGAACTGGACATATAGTATGGAATAATGAACTGAACATATTGTATGGAATAATGAACTGGACATATAATGTGTAATAATGAACTGGACATATATTATGGAATAATGAACTGGACATCTTATATTACAGTACAAGTAATTTGTATAATAAAAAGCAACGAACCTGGATGCGTTCAACATTCTAACCAATACTGAAAATGAAAGAATGAATAGAGTATATCTTAAACACACGAACACTGTTTAACAGCTTGAAATACTGTCGTACATTTCATGTGTTTTTGAATAACTTAACAACAATACAACTTGCAGAAATAAAACTTTAAGAACACTCGTATTTTGTAAATTGAGTTATTGTTGATTTAGTTGCCATCTAGTAGAGGGTTAGGTAAATACAACGGATTACTGTGATTATAACATTTTAATTGACATTTTCGAAAATATTGTTCCCATGAAACCAAAGCGTTCTCAAGAGACAGAAGAAAACCTATACTGATGAGTGTCGTATTTGATTATTTACACATACATGTTGAATAATATCTAACCACACCTATTATTTCATGCGTTTGTTTGTTTGTTTGTTTTTGAATTTCGCGCAAAGCTACTCGAGGGCTATCTGCGCTAGCTGTCCCTAATTTAGCAGTGTAAGACTAGAGGGAAGGCAGCTAGTCATCACCACCCACCACCAACTCTTGGGCTGCTCTTTTACCAACGAATAGTGGGATTAACTGTCACATTATAAAGCCCCCACGGCTGAAAAGGCGAACATGTCTGGTGCGATGGAGATGCGAACCCGCGACCCTCAGATTACGAGTCGCACGCCTTAACCCTTGCCGGTTCTATTTCATCCGTTATTAACATCAATAATTATGTTTTTCGAAACACATCAGCTTCGAATTTTGATATTCCTTCATGTATACAAAATTAACCATCACATAGTTATTCAAGGCACTGACTTACGTCATACTTGGTAGTATCTACGTCATAACTGGTACTAGCTTACGTCGTGCTTGGTACCAGTGGCGAATTTAAGGTTGTGTTGTCCAAGGAGCTAATTATTTTTGTGGGCTCTACGTACCATGTAATTTTATATAGAATAAAATTATTAATGGGTTCCCATTAATAATTTATTCTACGTTTTTAGGTAGCCCCCTCCAGCCTCTACCTAAATACTCCATTGCTTCGTACTAGCTACGTCATACAAAATACTATCTTACGCCAGTAATTAGTAGTACCTATGTCATAAAAAACACTAACTTATTTCATACAAGGTATTAGCTTACGTCATATTTAACAATAACTACTTCACAGAAGGTACTAACGTAGTCACCCTTGACAGTAGTTACGTCATAGGAAGTACTAACTTACGACATAAAAGATAATAGCTGTGACATACTTGGTAATAGCTATGATATAAAAGGTACTAAATTTCAAGCTGTAGTTGTATATTTTTGTGATTTAACTCTGAAATGTAAAAACCAAGCCCTTCAAAACAAGACCGAACTCAAGGTCACTGGATAAATCTTTAACGTAGAACTGTCTTTACTTAAATAATTTGTCAAAAATTGTTACAGAATAAAAATGGTGAATCTCTTAGACGGAAAATAATATTTACTTTTAGATGGGTAAAATATTTACATTTTCAAAAACTAACGGATGACAGAAACTACAGAAATAACTCAATAAATTTCTTACAATTACTTCTTTAAGTTAACAGTTTTACACGTGTGTTTCTAGAAGGAGGTAAAACTTGTGATGTTTTAACCTATTTAAGAGTGCTAATCCAGGTACTTTACAACCAATAAGTTCAACCAGACTTCTAATTAAATATCTCATGTCATTCATCCTTATTTAAAACAATATAACTCACGGAATAACTTTGATTAAAAAGATGAATTAATAATTTCCGTTTTGCCATCGTGCGTTTCCAGCTTCTTTAAGAAGATAATCGAAGCCAGAAAGTATAGTAGAAAATAGATTGTTAAAATTTCTCTTGGAAGTCACGAATCTTACTTCTCATAGATAGCGCTGCTGCATGTTAACAATAGTTGAGGTGGCTATTTCAGCGCGAGAATTGCGTCCCCACAAACTAAAGGTTTTACGGATTTTAATTGTTTACATTAGAGAAATCAAACACGTTCTAGGAGACAGGGAAAACAACATTATAATGCCCCTGATGGCTTACAGTATAATGAATATGTTAGGTAAGAAAGTGTCTCTTAGGAACAAGATATCAACTCATATTAAGTTATAGTTTAATCATCACTTGGTTTTATCTGAAAAAAGTTGATAATAAAACGTTGTTTGATGTATAAATTAAGCACTTGTAGGATGTAAGTTGAATACTTGAATGGTGTACAGTTCAGTAAGGAATAAGACAATTGAGTACACTGTATGACACAATCAAGTAACGGCCAAGCATAGCCAAGTGTGTTAAGGTGTTCGACTCGTAATCCGAGGGTCGCGGGTTCGAATCCCAGTCGCACCAAACATGCTCGCCCTTTCAGCCGTGGGGGCGTTATAATGTGACGGCCAATCCCACTATTCGTTGGTAAAATAGTAGCCCAAGAGTTGGCGGTGGGTGGTGATGACTAGTTGCCTTCCCTCTAGTCTTACACTGATAAATTAGGGACGGCTAGCACAGATAGCCCTCGAGTAGCTTTGTGCGAAATTATAAGACCACTTATTGTAAGGATACTCTTAGATGTTCGTCCTTTTGTAATACTGCCGAGACATACAATTGTAAGTGTTTTACAATTATGGATTATGTAAACAGATATATATTGTATATAGTAAAGAGTTGTATGATGTACATACCAAACAGTTGTATGGTGTGCATAGTAAACAGTTACAAAGTGTACGTACTAAACATTTGTATATTGTACACAGTGAAGAGTTGTATAGTGTACACAGTAAACAGTTTTATATTGTAAATAGTAAAGAATTGTACAGATCACATAGTAAACAGTTATATATTGTAGATAATAAATATATGCGTAGTGTACATAATAAACGGATGTATAGTGTACATAGTAAACAACTGTATATTGTAAGTAGTAAACAGTTGTTTAGTATACACAATAAACAGTTGAATATTGTTCATAATAAACAGTTGTTTCGCATACGTAGTAAACAATTATATAGCGTACATAGTAAACAGTTGTATACTGTCGAGAGTAAACAGCTGTTTATTGTACATAGTAAACAGTTGTATAATGTACATAATAAACAGTTTTATAGTGTACACAGTAAACAATTGTATCATGTACACAGTAACGAGCTACATGGTGTACATAGTAAACAGTTGTATAATGTACATAATAAACAGTTTTATAGTGTACACAGTAAACAATTGTATCATGTACACAGTAAAGAGCTACATGGTGTACATAGTAAACAGTTGTATATTGTAAATAGTAAAGAATTCTACAGATCACATAGTAAACAGTTATATATTGTAGATAATAAATATATGCATAGTGTACATAGTAAACAACTGTATATTGTAGATAGTAAACGGTTGTTTAGTATACACAATAAACAGTTGAATATTGTTCATAATAAACAGTTGTTTCGCATACGTAGTAAACAGTTATACAGCGTACATAGTAAACAGTTGTATAGTAGTTGTCTTCTCTTAATTTTAGTTATGTTCTTTCAATCAGTTTTAGTTGTCTTCTCTTAGTATTAGTTGTGTTCTTTTACTCATTTTATTTGTCATCTCCTAGTATTAGTTGTCTTCTTTTACTCAGTTTTAGTTGTCCTCTCTTACTTTTAGTTATATTCTTTCAATTAGTTTTAGTTGTCTTCTTTCCTTTTAGTTATATTCTTTCAATCAGTTTTAGTTGTCTTCTCTTAGTATTAGTTGTGTTCTTTTACTCAGTTTTAGTTGTCATCTCTTAGTATTAGTTATATTCTTTTATTCACTTTTAGCTGTCTTCTCTTAGTATTAGTTGTGTTCTTTTATTCTCTTTTAGTTGTTTTCTCTTAGTGTTAGTTGTGTTCTTTCACTCAGTTTTAGTTGTCATCTCTCAGTATTAGTTATATTCTTTTATTCACTTTTAGTTGTCTTCTCTTAGTATTAGTTGTGTTCTTTTATTCTCTTTTAGTTGTTTTCTCTTAATGTTAGTTATGTTATTTTACTCAGATTTAGTTGTTTTCTCTTAGTTTTAGTTATGTTCTGTGTAGCTAAAAATTGGATTATGTTAAAAGTATTACAAAAATTATTATTGCACGTCGTTACACAGTATCCGATTTAATAATAATGTTTAGTATAATTAATATTCTTGTGCAGCATTATTAAACTGTTGTGAAATACAACAAAACTATTATTAAACTAGATACTGCTTAACAATGTGAAATAGAACAAAATTATTATTAAACTGGATATTACTTAACAATGTGAAATACAAGAAAACTATTATTAAAGTAGATAGTGCTTAACAATGTGAAATACAAGAAAATTATTATTAATTTGGATACTACTTAACAATGAAATACAACAAAATTATGATTAAACTGGATACTGCTTAGCAATGTGAAATCAAACAAATTATTATTAAACTGGATACTGCTTAGCAATGTGAAATCGAACAAATTATTATTAAACTATATACTACTTAACGATGTGAAATACAACAAAATTATTAATAAACTGGATACCACTTAACAATGTGAAATACAACAAAATTAGTATCAAACTGGATACTAGTTAACGATGTGAAATACAACAAAACTATCATTAAACTAGATACTAACTAACAATGTGAAATACAGCAAAATTATTGTTAAACTAGATGCTGCTTAAGAATGTGAAATACAGCAAAATTATTATTAAACTGGATACTACTTGACGATGTGAAATACAACAAAATTATTATTAAACTAAATGCTGTTTAACAATGTGACGGAAATTATTATTAAATATAATAAAATATTATTACAGTAGCTACTACGTAATTGTGCAACCGATGAGATTTTTAAACAAAAAATAACATTTCATAGATACCACTATGGAAACTATTTTAGAAGTAGTTTCGATTAATTAACTTCCATGTTGTGGACTTGACTTCCATCATTAAAGTCTAATACTTTTTTAACCTATGTGCCTCACAGATGAAAATACTTAAAACACGTTTTATAATAACCTTTGTTCGGGAGAACCCTTCCCCCACAACTCCGTATTACACTTCTTAATGCTATACACATCGAAACATCTACTCTTTGAGCTTGTCGTGAGGAGTTATAAACTACTGTTCATGTATAATGTTTAAATTTTCTGCTTGTTCAGCTAAAGTAACGAATAAACAAATAACACTGAACCCTAATTCACGTACAAACATCACCGATCTGGTTGTCTTACGTTATTTAAACCAGTTATTGGTTTCATTTACCTAAAACGTCTGAGTACTCATCCTAACAATAATACACGAAACTGGTTTCACAGTACTCACTCGAACAATAACAACAGTACTTACTGTAACAATAACACACGAAACTTATTGTGTTCAAAATATCAGAAAGAAGTCATTTTTCACTGATGAAAGTTGTAGAGTTTTCTCAAATTAATTGGATCATATCTTATTAATGAAATAACAAATGATTTGTGACGACGAGGAACCTAACTGAAGTAAAAATATTAACCTTAAAATGACCCAAGACAGTCGAAACGTTGTTCTGTACTTTATTTTAATTAATATGCTAATATCCATACCAGCCGTCTTGAGAATACAATAAATGATTTATATCACACGGACGTCCGAAGTAAACCGTTCGTGAAATTTTACAGAAAGCAAAATATTCCAACTAAAAGTAAATATATTTTTTCCTGAAGCAGAATAAATGTAGATGAGTCATACATTTCTCTGTGCTGAGTTATTGGCTGAGGTGTTATTGTTTTCTCACATTTAGAGTAAGTGTTAAGACAGTTTGCGTACAAAACCTCCCCTGCACAGCTGTGTTGTGTGTATTTCTTTGTGTAATTGTCTAATATATAACATCCTCTTTTAACAATAATTTCTTTTTAATGTTAATACTGCTTAGAATATCGTTAAATCTCTGACGATCTTCCCATCAGTTAACGAAACAGTGTGACATTTAAATTTAGTATAATTAAATGTAAATACCTTGGGTGACATTTAGGCTTAGTGTTATTAAATTTAAAGCTCAAAATATATCTCATCACCATATTTCTGACCCATTATGACCTAAAATATATCGACAGCCTCTCGTTAAAAATAGACCTACTACCCCCTTCTTATCCAGAAATAGAGTTACAAGTAGTTCTAAATTCCCTTCAATTTCTGGAACATGTTATTTCCATAAGTCATTTAGGTTAACCAAATGAAGGCTGTAAGAGTGAAATACACCGAAACCGAAGTTAAATTAAAGTCCCGATACTTAGTTTCAGATGACTAGTTTTACACGTACACGTAACCCAGGAAATAAGAACCAGTAACAGACTTATTAAATTCTGGTAGTGTCTTCAAACCTCTAGAAGTTTTATTTTTCGGGTCAGTTGCATACCGATAAGACTATTACGCCATGTGACCTACAAGGGTTAATGTGTGGCTTCAGTCATCACCATAACGTTTAATCAACGTTCGAGTTTTAATAAGCACATTTTTTTTCGCTCTCTATATCTGCTTTAATAATCTGCCGTTTGGAGAGCTGCCAGTTTCCTAAGTCACATGATCGTAGCGAGTACAAGTACTTAAACGGCAGTAAGTGGTTCGTGAATGAAACAACCTACACGATTAGGGTTCACAACCTGTTTTTATCGCGTGGCTTGACGGGATAGTGCCAGAGGTGCTGAACTGACCATCGGGAGAAACATGCCCGTGACTGTAATTCACGCCCAACTAGCTCCAGACTACAAACTTCCTCGTGTCGAAGTCCATCAAGAGAAGTACCTGGAAGCGATGTTTAGCAGGAACAGAAACCAGAACTACAGTGATCTGGAGATACTGTCAGCTGAGGTGGGACTTTCAGTGGAAGACTTGAAGGTAGCGTTTTCAATAGTTGGTCGTGTTTAGTTTTTAAAAAGTGTTTAACACGAATAAAAAAAATAAAACGTAATAAACGTGTGAAACGCGAAGTGGTCACGGATGGTTTTCTAGGGGTTGGTGGGTGAGTGGGTGGGTGTGTAATCGTACTAGTAAAATCAATATTTCGGTTAAGAATGAGGTGTGAAGTTCAGCAGATATTTCAGTCGGCTGTAGCCAACTTGAATGTATGGGACCTAGTAGAAGACGGATTTCATGGTACTCTACATGCAATTAAGTAAAATGTTTTGTTCAATATGATAATACCATGTAAATCATATCTAAAGATATCGAAAACAAACCAGTAAAGATGGACTAGTGAACTTTCTAGGTCGCAGTCCTGGGTCTGTAAGGTATCGAACCACCAGTAAAGATGGACTAGTGAACCTTCTAGGTCGCAGTCCTGGGTCTGTGGACTAGTGTATCGAACCACCAGTAAAGATGGACTAGTGAACCTTCTAGGTCGCAGTCCTGGGTCTGTAAGGTATCGAACCACCAGTAAAGATGGACTAGTGAACCTTCTAGGTCGCAGTCCTGGGTCTGTAAGGTATCGAACCACCAGTAAAGATGGACTAGTGAACTTTCTAGGTCGCAGTCCTGGGTCTGTAAGGTATCGAACCACCAGTAAAGATGGACTAGTGAACCTTCTAGGTCGCAGTCCTGGGTCTGTAAGGTATCGAACCACCAGTAAAGATGGACTAGTGAACCTTCTAGGTCGCAGTCCTGGGTCTGTAAGGTATCGAACCACCAGTAAAGATGGACTAGTGAACCTTCTAGGTCGCAGTCCTGGGTCTGTAAGGTATCGAACCACCAGTAAAGATGGACTAGTGAACTTTCTAGGTCGCAGTTCTGGGTCTGTAAGGTATCGAACCACCAGTAAAATGGATTACCAAACATTCTAAGTAACAGTCCACTTTGTTGATTTGCACTAGATTTGCATTGATAAAACATGACTACAGCATAAAGTAACTTAATTTAACATTTTATGAGGAATAAAGAAGAGGCTAATTTGATTTAATAGATTGTGAAAGTGAGTAACGTTTATTGGCCTTAAAGGTAAATATAGCGATTGAAAGACTGCTACGTTTCACGCGTTATTTAGCATTTCTTGGGAAACAACTCGACGTTTTCTTTACATGTTATGTTATTAAATAATTGTTTAGGTTTTCTACAGTGCCACATGAGTTAAGGCCTTAAATGTAAGTACATATAGTACATATATATCTATTTGTGACCAGTGTTCTAAATCTAGGACAGACGTACGACCGATGTTCTCCATTTAAAACTTCTCCAAACTTGTGAACTCCAACAGACGACATGAGTTTATTTGAATAGCCTAATTCTCCTGTTTTTGCGGCTAATGGAAACTTAACGATCTGGTGTAAGAGATACTGGCTACTTATTATCTCCTAATTAGGATGTGAACCTCGTTTATGTCGGTTGTTTGTGATTTCGTCAATTATCACAGACAAACAAACTTCTTGTGTTTTTTTATCTAATTATTTCAATCTTTTAGATTCCTTCCAGAACTACGTTTGTTTCATAATCAGTTATTGTCATTTATTTCGGAAAAAATACACAAAAACAACTTTATTATAACTCTTCATATATATTTTAACTACAAAATATTCCCAGCAGTCTAGCGATGGTTGCACTATAAATGTAACAATCAATCTCTTAGCGTGATCGTCGAAGGTGAGTAAGTTCGAAATTATGGCACATAATCTTTGTCCTTAATAGAAGATATTCTGAATTAGTACTGGTAAAGTTATTACGAGTTAATGTAACGTTTAATCCTGATGGAAACGTTCTTGGAACTAAGTTTCTAAATCTAGTAACGTCACACTAATGACGGTTTACACGTGGTATAAGATTAACGTGTCGGGCTGCGTATCAGAAAGTGCAAAGTTTGGTTCCACAATGTGCCGCTGAATATGCTCTGCACTTTGAAATTCAATCGGGCAAGAAGTCTTATGGCGGCGGATGCTAGTGACTGGCTACTTATTCACTCTGATTGGTAGATTTAAGGACAGCTGCATACGAAATATAGGAGATTTCTGACTCGGATGTTTAATCCATGTGTAGATAAATCTGTAAATATCAACGTCCATAACCTAAGCCTTTGTATTAATTGTGCAATGCGCTAACTCTATTCTAATAACACGTGTCTTTACTTGAAGACACATTATATTCGAATTGAAAGAAAATGTTGTGAGGCGGAATTGTTAGAAGTGTGAGGTTTTAGACCAAGTTACGACATAGTATATGAGCCGCAGTATTTATGATATATTGTGATTACAATTTAGACCTGTTTGTGTGTGTGTGCTATATTTTGAACACGTTTTTATTTAAAGTTATTTTTTGTTTAAGATGTTTAAGTTTTTCCCGTATGCTACAGTTTGAAGGTCACATTTTAAACTATTAACATGAGACTTGGATGTAACACAAGATAATATTTTTGGACAATATAGAACCTATTCATTCAGCTCGGCTGTCCCATTCTCAAAACTAAACTAAAACTGTTAAAATAAGTAAATTAAAAAAAACACCTTAAAGTCAACCCTTATAATTCATATAGCTGTCAAATATTCTCTTAAAATCCAACACCAACTGTAATCACAGAAGTTTGTGGTTAATTGAATACTAAAACAATCGACTAATTTCCGTTTCCACAAGTTACTAAGGCGACCTATATATTTTAGGATCATATATATATTTTCAAGTATAAGCCAGTGATTCTACTTAATTTCAAGGTTTTCGCTGTAAACTTAACGATTAACTAACTCTACACGGTCACTGCCGGAAAAGTGTAGTTGCCAGAAACCAGGTTATGTATAGCTATGACGATCCGGAGGTTAGTAATGATGACAAGCATAGAAGGAAAGTTAGGGTTCGAACAGCTGACGTAATATCTTAGTTGAGCTCTCGTGAATGTCAATAACAAATTTTTCTACCCAGTCACTTTGACAAGGGCCCCCCACACACTTCCACTAAAAGGAAGAAATGTGGCGTTAAATTAGAGACCTCAGTTTTTAGATTTGGGGCGACATGTGGCCACTGTGTCTTTACCACAAAATATTTATACCATATTTGGTGGCATAAAAATATCAACTGATTAGGAACTGAAGCGACATAAAAAGAGAAAACAAATGTTGTAAACTGTTTTATAAGAACCAAGACATCGTTGGTTGTTAAACGTGTAAGTTGTTATAAACTATGTAATAAAACAAATACAACAGTAAGAAATGTAAAAAACGTTTTCTAAGTTTTATATCTTAACGAGGTTACCGTAATATGACAACTGTTTTCTTCGTATTTTAGGTATTGCTACCTGAAGCCATATCGGAAGGAAATACATGTACCGATACAATATAGCAGTATACACTATTAACTCTCCACGTACAAATATAAGTAAATAAAGTTATGTGCATATATTTAGTTATTTTTATATAAAAACTATAACCTTCTTAGCTTCCCTTTGTTTCTGACAGATCTGGTTCGAGAATAGACTGGCCCGTTGGAGGCAGACACAAGGACTTCCAGCTAATGGAAAACTCGTGAATGAATGACGTTTTGCAGCCTTCAAAGGGCGCATCAAATCAAATAGAAAACCCCCAGATGAACTTTCAGTTGACAGAGACTTGTTTTCATATAGATAGCGAGCTGGTTACTATCACCCAATGGGACTATCACCAAGTGAATTGAAACAGAGTAGAAGTGTATTGTTCATAACGGAACGCCAGGTGTATTGTGACGTGACGGCTTTCCATAATTATTATTCATAAACTGTGTTTATCTTCGTTCTTATGAGTTTTTTCCGGTACAAAGTTCATAAACAACCTTTATTGTTCTGCAATTATTATAAATATTAAACGTTTCTTATACATGAATGACTTCTATTTTTTTTTTTACTAGCTGCTAAACCTAAGCTGATTTTGTCTCAACTCTTAACGAGTTGAAAAATAACTGTCTTATTTCGTTGTTTTAACACAAACACGATAGGTAATAGTGTATCGCAGTGAAGTGAAGCACAAATTTCAGGGTTTCAGTTCCCCCCCCCCAAAAGTTTGCTGTACGTTGTGGGTGTTTGTCGTATTGTGACTATCTTAACTGAGAGTATCTTCCATTCACTCGTGTGCCTTTCAAACTGAAACAATTCAATGTTAGCTGTAACTTATTACACTTGACTCGCGAAGTTCGATGATATATATTACTAGATCACATCTACATTAGATTTCGTGTTTAAATTAACTTAAAGCTATTACTAGACTTTCCGGATGATGTTTGTACTTATTTGTAGATTAGTCTTGTCGCATACATTTAACTTTCTAAACGTATACTTGAATAATAAATGTCATTCACAGGTGAAAGTCTCGGGAGAAGTTTAAAATGTATCTTCTAAAACACAAAAGCCGAGGTTTTTGGCTTTGTCTGGTAGCGCCCTCTCTCTGGAAGTATCCATACTGAGTAATCTAAGAGAAAACGTTTAATTTTTTAAAACGAAAAAAACGAACTTCTCAATTATCCAAATAACCAGGAATTCTGTGTTTCTTTAAAGGCTTAAACTGCTGATTTATGAAAATAACTTTTCTAAGGGTTTCTTTAACGATTAACCTACCAGGTGGATCTGTATAGTCGACCTAGAAGACGTCAGGTAGAAAAAGTGACGTAACTCTATTTATCATGAAAAAGTGACGTAACATTACTTATCCTTATTAGGACATGCAACAACCTCCCTAGCTCTACCGCATGATACAAAGATTTTCTGTTAAATGTTCTATTGCCCTCTTGGGCCCGGCATGGCCAAGCGCGTAAGGCGTGCGACTCGTAATCTGAGGGTCGCGGGTTCGCATCTCCATCGCACCAGACATGTTCGCCTTTTCAGCCGTGGGGGCTTTATAATGTGACAGTTAATCCCACTATTCGTTGGTAAAAGAGTAGCCCAAGAGTTGGCGGTGAGTGGTGATGACTAGCTGCCTTCCCTCTAGTCTTACACTGCTAAATTAGGGACGGCTAGCACAGATAGCCCTCGAGTAGCTTTGTGCAAAATTCCAAAACAAACAAACAAAAAATCTATTGCCCTCTATACGAACAAAATATTACTAATGTTGTAATGTTTTACTACCGTTATTGTAACACAGCACCTTTCTTCATTAAGCCTCGCTTGTTATCATTATGTCATCATACCAGATAATTAAAATAACGACCGGCGTGGTGTTATAATAATAACAACCAGTGTTGAAGAAAACATACGTAAATGTGTTATAATGATTTAGGAACATATATTTCCCTTTGTGATATTTCAGTGATGTTGATAAATCTATTTTTAAACAACTTAAATTCGGAACTAAAAATACACGTATGTCCAGCAGTAATGCAAACATTTAACGCTTTAATAAAACCCAGTATTCCGTACAGTGAGGGTGTCTCACTTCGACATTGTGTAACTGTCCTATATCCTGTATTATGATTTGTTATACTCACTTGTCTTTTAATGAGTGGTTAAATAGTGACCTTGAGTTGGGTCACGTTAGATCAGTTACTAGGAAAGTGAAGCCAGCGTGTGAGGACTGTTCTGATGTTAGAACAAAACATACACAAGAACTCGTTTTAGTGTTCTGACTATATGATCAGTGTTTGAACTTGAAACGAAGTAACATGCTTAATTTATATTCTTTATACCAGCGGTTCTCAATCTGTGGTCTTCCTTCAGATGACTCATTAAAAGTATGCATAATTACTGAAAGGTTTGTTTTGAATTTCGCGCAAAGCTACACGAGGGCTATCTGCGTTAGTCGTCCACAATTTAGCAGTGTAAGACTAGAGGGAAGGCAGCTAGTCATCACCACTCACCGCCAAATCTTGGACTACTCTTTTCACCAACGAATAGTGAGATTGACCGTCACATGATAACACTCTCACGGATGAAAGGGCGAGCATGTTTAGTGTGACGGGGATTCGAACCCGCAACCCTCGGATTATGAGTCAAGTGCCTTAACCACCTGGTCATACCGGGCCATATAGTGTAGAGATCTTGTTGTAGTTCGTAGACGTAAAAAGAAATCAAGTGTTCTGGCAACAAAAGAAAATTGAAGAACCGTTGCTTTACGACCTACTTGCTTAAGCCAATTCCTGTAACAACTGGACTACAAGCAGCGGTTCCTTATAACATTGAGTTGCATTTTTGTTTTAAGTACGATAAATATCGTTCAGAGATTATGTGTTTATTTTTTTTTTAACGTCTGCTAAAAAACTTCAACTTTAAAACCAAACTTTTGATTGCCTTCAAAAAGCGCCATCTCTAATAAATAAATATAGGTTTACAAGGCTAAGCTGCTCTCTAGTGGTACAGCGGCATATCTGTGAACTCACACCGCTAAAAATCGAATTTCAATACTTGTAGTGGACACAGCACAAGAGAGCTCATTGTATAGCTTTGTGCTTAATTCGAAACGAACAAACAAAGGTTAAGCTTTCTAAATTCAGCACGAGGAATAAGTTTAGCTCGTCAACTTTAAATCATAATCCTTCATTACTCATCCCAGAGTTTCTGTTATAGTCTAACCCTTTTTTGTTGTTTTTTTTAAATTCAATTATCTAGTACCAGTTGTAACTATACTGACTGATCGTCTCCATGGGCAACTTTCACAGCACGGTACCAGTACTTGGAGACTCTACGATGTGGGGTGGCGTAGAATGTCCGACAGGCTCAATAAACACCAAGCATAATAAAAAAAATAATAAAAGCTCCACCTCTTGTGTTATTATTACAAATTGTAACGTTAGATAGAACATTGGAACTCAAATGTATTAAACTATAAAGGTGAGCCATGATGTAATTAAAAACAAACAGTTGTAATTTATAGCGTGATTTTTGTTTTGTTTTTTACAATTTTTTACTCGGAAATATCTATTTAGTAAAATAATCGACACCATCTTTCTTTTTAAGCATATAGTGAAATGAATTTGCTTTTAGTATTAGAATTTCTCTTCCGTTACTTTTTGAGGACTTGACTTCTTTCTCAGAGTATATTAGTTATAACATAAAACTACGAAAACGTTTAGACAATTTATTTTAATTTCTGTTTCTTTGAAATAAATTATAACGTGGATAGGAAAACATACATCGAGATGAGTCTTATATTTGACAGACTTGAATACAGCGTCCTCTATCGCATTATAATCGATTTAATGTAGCGTTACGTAACTGGTATAATATAAAGACAAAATAATTCTACTTTGTTATGTCGCTTAAAGGGAAGGTAATTCACCTATAAATATTCATAAGTAACAGTTCTATTTAGAGCTAAAAATGGATTAAAAATTAAATAAAACTTGAAATGTTGAAGTCAAAGTACTGTTACTTCACTCTTCGTGCCACTTCATCACGGCCAGGTGGTTAGGGCGCTCAGCTCGCAATATGTTGGTTGCGGGTTAGAATCCCCGTCCCACCGAAGTTGCTCGTCTTTCTAGTTGTTGGGAAGTTATACGGTGACATTCAATATTCTGGATTAATCAAATCTAGCTATTAAACAGTTAAGTAGAGACTTGATGCTATAAGCAATATTGTACCCGAATCATGTCTACCTACTACCAATTTTATTGTTATTTCGTAAATTGCTGCTTTTGGTTTTTATTTAAGAAATTCAGTAATGTTTATTTAGTGATTTTGTTTTAATACTTGCTTTAATTAAAAATGTTATTATTTATAATCGCTAGATGGCGCTCTTTGATTTCGATATCCGAATCGTGAGTGGTCCAAACATGGGTTCTAATTTTTACAATGGAAAAACAGATAAACGTAACGAGAACAGTAATGAGCATTGAAAGCACATGTGATTGGGAAAGGAGGCCAGATGAGAAGCAAACAAAGTCGTTAGGCCTGGTATGTGGGTTAGGTTATATTAATCAGTTTCGTTGATTGCTGATAGCTAAACACAAAGCTGCATGGTGGGCTATATGTGCCGTGTCCACCGCTGGTATCGAAGTGCGGTTTTTAGCGTTAAAAGTCCACCACCTTACGGCAGTGCCCTGGGGATGCATTAATCAGTGACTAATCTATAAAAGTATTTTTCATATAGTAAATATAACTTTAAAACAGCAGTGGTGTGCAGAAGACGTCAGAGGGCAGGTCCAACTAATAAAAATAATTTGAATAATCGTAAGTCAAGCCTTTTTTGGCCGGGGAATGTTAGAGGTAATTATGGAGGCTGGGCACACACAGGGTAAAAACTCGTAAGAAGGAAACATAACCTCTTTTATTCCTATTTAAACGGTCTTACAAATATTTGTGATCTAAAGCTAAACAGTAACCTTTTTCGTGCTAACAGTTCACAGCACATTACAGTTATAATTTATTTACTATAAAGTCCCACACTTACCTACGTGTCATTCAGTTTAAAGCTTACATTTGTTTACTAATAACTTAGATCAAGCAAGACGTGAAATCAGATGTAACTAAGGTGTGAAATCAGGTGTAACTTTTCTTAATTGTAGATCATATTTTATGACAGGGGGGCAGGACGAAAGGTGTTGGAGTCCACCTAACCATCTCGTTGTGCAAATTATAGAATAATAACAACACTGAACAAGTACTAAGTTGTTGGTTGTTGTCACATAATAACAAGTTTTGTATTACAACAACAAACTTAACAGATATCACTGAACCTGTACTAACCTTTTAGTCACTGTTACTATACTAGTATAGTTCTTAGAAATCTAAAGTACTTCAAACAGATTATAAGTCTATTACAGTTTCACGTTTAGGTTATAACTTTTAACAACAACAATAACGTTATGTAAAAAGAATATCATGCATGCTCTAAATCTCAAAATGTTGTTAGCGAAAATAAGTATAATTTCTCCTTACACTTCAAATTATGTCAAACAAACAGTGGCCTATACAATATTCCATGTAAAACAGCAATTGTAAATCAAGTCTTGAAGTATGCACGAGAATATTAGTTCATCACGTTATTAAAATTATTGATAATTTATGTAAGAAAATAAACCAAATTATTTGACGTCAAGAAGGGCGAGTTTTAAACGTAAAACCGGTATCAAACTTTTGATTTCTTTGTTTGTTTGTGTACTGTAGAACAAAGTCAACTAGGTTATTTATTGTGTCCACCGCGGGGAATTGAACCCCGAATTTTAGCGTTACCGTTTTCGGATATGCCCTCACAGTATTAACCATTTCCACATTGTCATTTGTTTATTTTTCAGTTATAAAGGCATACTCATTATTTATGAATATTTTGATGGTATATTAAAATCTGCTTCTTCCTAAAGTTCTCTGACCACCAGTGAAACAGTAATATGTCTGCTCGAATATCCTCCACTACTAAAAACCGGGTTTCGATGCTCGAGGTGGCAGATCATTCAGTGTGTAACTTTGTGCTTAATTCTAAATAAACAAACCTTTCTAACGTCTCTCATGTAAAAAACCAGTTCTTACTTAATATTATTTTGTTAGAAATACTTATGACTGTTTTATAAATTAACAAAAACAAGTCACTTAAGGTTAACACCCAAAGAAAAGTGTATTGTAGTGTCATCTGTTGACATATAAAAGTACTTAAATTGCATTTCAGACACTGGTGTCTATTTATTTACATAACTTGTAAGTCAACTAAATACGCAGAACTTACACCATCGTTGTAAATATCGTATATTAATAAGCCAAATAAGTAAATAAACTCGTATAAAACATTTTTATTGGTTAGTTCGATATACAGACTTCAAATATTCAAGCCCACTGGTATATTTACATGTCAGCCTAATTGAACGTAGTTTCATAGATCTGCTTACATTATTCAACTGTTAAGGAAATAAAAAAAAGTTACTTTAGACACTTAAAAAACGAGATCTTATTAGGCTCATCCCTCTAATATCCTTTCGAACGTGTTTTTACACAGATTATGTCATGGTAAGAAGTCACTTATAGTTTGAACTAATCTAAAATTACGAGTCTGGCATTGTTAACTTTCTTATAACACTTTCTACTAAACACTTAAATGTCAGACTTTTTCTTACAAAGTGACAAAAGTAGGTTTGGAGGCTTAAAACGTCAAAAGTGTGCTTTGATACTCATGGTGGATAGAGAAAAGATAGCCCATTGTGTAACGTTATACTTAACAACAAACAAATTTTTCGCTTAATGATCCTTACGTAAATAAATCTTGCTAATTAAAGACAAACTATAAATTACTTTTTGTTTTTGTTTTATTGATATAGAATGACTAACCCAGTTCAAAACGGTATTTTTTCTAGTTACTTCAGTTAGACAAAAACACTGAAGAAAGAAAACAACAATGAAAACTGAGCAGTAGTTTGTTACCAATGACCTTTAAGATTAAATAAAGATTCAGTCGCACTGGTGGATCAGCTGTAAGTTTACAGACGTTAAAATGCAGGGTTTGACTTCCCCACGATGCAAAGAGAAGGGGTAGCTCACTTTGTGCTGAAACAAATAAACAATGATACATTCAAATTGAAAATTATATATAGATTTAAATCTGAACAGAAATCAAAACTTAAGTTGATAGAAATTATAGTTGGTAGAGAACAATAACCAATAAAAAAATAATTACGGTTGGCCCATATTTTGGTTTGGGCATGCGGAAATAACGTTGTCTAAGGTTTGTTTCATGAGTTTCTCAATATTTATTCATTCATGACTGGTTTATAAAACCATTACATGTAAAGTTCCAATTAGTCAGTAGGCCAGTGATCCTTCTAGGGGAGCGATCCAATTGTGCCTAGGCTTGATTTATCTAATCTAGTACATACGTCTGCAGTTACTGATCAACAGACATTACAGTGATCCGTCTTTCTATTCCGGATTAAGGAAATATACAGTTATTGATCCATTTAGTAGAGACTTAGCGAAGATCCGTCTTTATATTATGGATTAATCAAATCTAGCTAGTAATCAGTTAAGTAGAGACTTGACGATGATCCATAATTATATTCTGGATTAATCAAATCTAGCTATTCAACAGTTAACTAGAGACTTGACGATGATCCATAATTATATTCTGGATTAATCAAATCTAGCTATTCAACAGTTAAGTGGAGACTTAACGATGATCCATAATTAAATCCGAGATTAAATAGATCTATATTCATTGATCCTTCCTGTGGTATGTTGTTGAATGGCGCTTGTATTAATTAATTTCAACTGTACAAATCGCACAGATATTAACTGTTAATGTTGGTATTAACACGGTTATTAATAACGGAATACACTGTCATAAGTATGTCCTCATGATCTAACAGAAACAACTATAATGCTGGTATTAACTTGGTTAATAATAATGAAATGCACTGTCATAAGTATGCCCTGACAATCTAACAACTGTTAATGTTGGTATTAACATGATTACTAATAATAGAATACACTGTCATAAGTACGTTTTCACGATATAGGTGGTAAGGGAGCTCGACTTGTAATCTGAGGGTCGCGGGTTCGAATCCCCGTCGCACCAAAACATGCTCGTTCTTTCAACCGTGGGAGCGTTATAGTGAGATGATCATTCCTACCAGTTGCTGGTAAAAAGAGTAGCCCAAGAGTTGGCGGGGTTTGGTGAAGACTAGCTACCTTCCTTGTAGTCTTACACAGCTAAATTAGGGACGGCTAGCGTGCATAGCCCTTGTGCATCTTTGCATGAAATTAAAAAAAGACAAACAACCCTACATATTGTGTTAATTAAACATTACCTTCAACCCTACATATTGTGTGAATTAAATATTACCTTCAACACTACATATTGAGTGAATTAAACATTATCTTCAACACTACATATTGTGTGAATTAAACATTATCTTCAACCCTACATATTATGTGAATTAAATATTACCTTCAACACTACATATTGAGTGAATTAAGCATTACCTTCAACCCTACATATTGTGTGAATTAAACATTACCTTCAACACTACATATTGTGAGAATTAAACATTATCTTCAACCCTACATATTGTGTGAATTAAACATTACCTTTAACACTACATATTGAGTGAATTAAAGATTAAACACTACCTTCAACATTACATGTTGTGTCAATTAAACACTATATATATATATATATATTGTGTGTAAATAAAAGTATATGTTTATTACATATCGTTACTATTGTGGCCAGTGAACTAGCCAACCACCAGGCCGATTTGGTACTTAAAATTCGTACAGGTCTTTATAACCTTAGATTGAAAAGAAATGTTAAAATAAAACTAGATGCAAATAAACTGGTATATTTTTGACTCTGTAATTTTGAAACTATATGTGATCCTGTTTTAGCTGTTTTGTTTTCTTAAATATTGTTGTTTATTGTTAATGGAATGCCATTGCAGTCTACACATCAGTTATTTTAATAACAACACTATGTAATAAAATTTTTACTTTTTTTTGTTCCTGGGCAGAAAGTGTTATTTCCCAATTGCTTATTCCTAAAGTAAATGGAAAAGGCCTATTTTTTTCTTCAAACTTTGTTTTTTTTTACCTTGGTGATGAAATTTTCAAATCCACCAATTTTTCAGAACATTCCAGGTAGATTCAGTGCTGAGTAACTGATAGAGAATTTTCTCGAACTTACAAGAATTTTCAAAAACACTTTAGAATGTTGTAGAACTTTCCATAGTAATATATATATACAGGGGCTTACCACTCACCACTTCAGTTTAGTTCTAGCTGTCTAAGTGAACACATAGACCTAACTGATTTTATCAGATATGGCATCAAGAAGCTGCAAGCATCCTCCAGACGCATTCTGCTATGTATGTGGCTAATTTATCAAGACAAGAGCAAAAATTTACTCTGTGACAGCATCTGATAAAATGTGTGAAGCCTACAAAACATACTTCGGCATGCCTGTCAGGGATCAAGACAAACCCTGGGCACCTCATTTTACCTGCGAGCACTGCAAAAAAAAGAAAAACTCTAGAAGCTAAGACGGGCAATTTTTGTTTGCTTGAATAATAAGATTTTATATTATACAAATTTTAGATCTTTTAAGATTTAAATACCTTTTGGTGCACCTCAAAGAGGAATACAACAACATAAGACCTTGCTAGAAGCCTTGAAGTATGATAAGTATGGCTGGGAGGTTATCGGAGAATTCAAAATGGTGGCATTCCTGATGGGTCTCCGAGGAGGCTTTACCAAGTTTCCCTGTTATCTTTGCCTCTGGGACAGCAAGGACACCGCAGCACACTTCAACAGGAAGCACTGGCCACAACGGACCGAGTTCTCTGTGGGGAGGCACAATGTCAAGTGTGAGCCACTAGTGGACCTCCAAAATGTGTTGTTCCCACCATTGCATGTAAAATTGGGTCTTATGAAATAGTTTGTCACAGCTCTTGATAAGGAGTCTGCAGCCTTCATGTACCTTCGAGACTTCTTCCCTAAGCTGTCTGAGGCAAAGGTCAAAGCTGGTGTCTTCATTATACCACAAATAAAGAAGATCCTGGAGTGCACAGAATTCTCCAAGAAGCTCAGTAGGTAGGGAAAAAAGCTTGGGGCATCTTTGTCGCAGTGGTTCGGGGCTTCTTGGGCAATCACAAGACCGAAAATTATGTGGAACTGGTTGAGGCTCTGGTGAAGAACTACAGCAAAATGGGCTGAAAGTCCATATCCTTGACATTCATCTTGATAAAGTCAAGGAAAACATGGGAGCGAACTTAGAGGAGTTTTGTTTGGGACAAGTTTTGTTTGGGAATTTCGCACAAAGCTACTCGAGGGCTATCTGTGCTAGCCGTCCCTAATTTAGCAGTGTAAGACTAGAGGGAAGGCAGCTAGTCATCACCACCCACCGCCAACTCTTGGGCTACTCTTTACCAACGAATAGTGGGATTGACCGTCACATTATACACCCCCACGGCTGGGAGGGCGAGCATGTTTAGCGCGACGCGGGCGCGAACCCGCGACCCTCGGATTACGAGTCGCACGCCTTACGCGCAAGGCCTTGCCGGGCCCTTAGAGGAGCAAGGCGAGCGCTTCCACCAAGATATACTGGACTTTGAATGCCGCTACCAAGGAGCGTATAACGAAAACATAATGAGAGACTATATTTGGGTGCTGATACGTGAAAGTGATTTACATTACAGTCACAAATCTCAAAAAACTACTCACTTCTAAACATTTTTGTATATCTTTAGTGTAAATACATGTAAATCTTTATTCATATGTTGTTTTATTCGGACCTTATGTAAATGAAAATGTGCAAATTTTCCTGTTTTTTACACAGAAAATAGGTTAATTTCTAAATTTCATTATCCAGGTCACAAAAGCAAAGTTTGAAGGGAATAATAGACAGTTTCTGTACTTTTACAACATAAGCAACTAAGAAATAACACATACTATCCAGGAACAAAATTTGTGTTACATAGTGTAATTCTTACAAGTCTTACATAAGAACAGTCCAAACCTATCATATAATCATTACACATTTATGATTTTGGAGATAAACATGTTATTATAAAACCAATTTTATATTTTATATTTAGAGCAGAATGTTTTATAGGTTTTACTAAATTAGTTGTATGGCTTTAATATCAATTCACGTTAGATAATTATTCAAATAATTAACCACTTACGAAATTCGGTAAATCAAATTACGATGCACATCACGTACCTTGAATTCAGTGGTTTTGTTTTCCTACTGCATAAGTACAATAATAAAGTTATCCACGCTGATGTAAAAGTTTAATTTATAAGAAGGAAGAACATTTCAGTACACATTCTGACCCCGTTTGAGATAATTATCACATTTTTTAGTTGGAACACAGAAACACGTAACGCCTATAACTGGGAGAACTGGAAATAATTCGACTGTGAAAATGACATTAACAAAGATGAACGAATCGGATTAAGACCTATGGAGGTGGACTATCTGTCCTAGATATTGGATCATATACTATTGTCATGCGCAGGTGTTTCACCTTTTATACGTTACATTTTCAGTTCGATCGTGAGTTTTAAGATGATATAATTAAAGAACAGATTGGCGTAAGTAAGTCTCTCTTTAACTTAAACTAGAGAATTGTGTTAGCTTTTATTCCGAAGACAGATTCCAACTCTGTTACCTTCTTTCGGTTCAGTTGTGAATGAATTACGTGGGCGAAGAGTTTACAGATCTCAGAAAAAACGAAAAAAATGAAACAATTGTAAAATTATATAAAATAAGTTTAGTGACGATTTCAAAAATAATTGCATATTATTAAGTGTGTTGTTTTCTTATAGCAAAGCCACATCGGGCTATCTGCCGAATCCATCGAAGAGCATATTATTAAGTTAACACTTCTCTAATTTTGTCTTTTCTTGTCTAAAAAGCCACTTTTTCCTCATTGGCAATCGGATGCAGGGCCGTTGCCCGAAACGTTCGTGTTTGTCAATAAATGTAGCTTAATTTGGAGGAGTAAGTCACCTCGTTTGTGTTATTCTTTGTTCGTCAATTCGGCCTTGTAAACCAACGCAATACATGAAATTAAGATTCTGCTATACCAATTTTCAGTAAATATACACTAACATAATATAACATGTCATAATTAAATAAACGGGTGCTGTTCGTGACACCAGTTGCATCTTTTTATATCACATCTAACTCAAGTTAGAATGATGCGTAATCTTAAGTTTAAAGTTTGAGTCGGCGAATGAGGTAGAATCGAATTAAGATAAAGCAAGTTGGATGAAAGAAACACGCATTCGTCTTTGATAACTAGGATAATAAAACATTTTATTTGGTTCTTTAAGCTACCTGACAGATAACAACAGCTTGGTTACGCTAGGATCATATAAATTACACAATTCTTACAACACACACACACTCACAATACGCCTACGTCGTTACAAACCATATCTCTAACGGCTGTCACCACTGAAGATAGGCTTGCGTGCGACCTCTTTGTTTTCATTATGAGAACACTTTTACTAAAAATAATAATATCACACAAGACGTTCCAACTTGTCTTGAGAACTTGAGAAACAGTTTTAAAGTTTTATTTCAGCTGTGAGATATTCATTGTTTTAATTTTGAAACTACTATTTTACTAATCTGTTGAAGCTAATATAAGGGGCTGATGAGTAATTTTTTAAACTTTTTACTACATCTATTTTCATTTCATTTTAAAAGATTATTTGCATTTACTTGTATTAATTTTTTCTGTAAATATAAATTTATAATTAGCACCAAATATTATATGTTACAGGTAAAAACTGTAAGTAAAATACGGAACGCCCCATAAAACTTTAAAACAAACCTTGTGAATATGCTTTCCAAAATGAGAGGTTAAATATATAATGCCTGGAAAAAATTAAAATATTCTACATATGAGTAATAAGTGTCAGGTAAAAAATAAATACAGCATTAATTTGTGGAAAATTCTGAAATACGTTTTTTACTGTTTGCCAGTAAAGTCCTGATATTGGGATAAAATGTCGTTGCGAGAATTAGAAAAAAAAAATCACTTGTACTGAGATAAATACTCCATGCCATATTCTTCTGACTCAAATGCATCTTACGCATAAATAGATTTATTTAATTCAAGCAGTATTTGTTAGGCGGAACTGTTGACTTATTTTAAGAAAATAATAAAATAAAAGGGTTGGCATTATGTATGTGTTTTAAAATTATAGAAAACTGTAGTTAATGTGAATTACGCATAATTGATACTGACTGAAATTAATTCCATTAAGCTTAATGTTTGTGACGTATTTACCATCATTGTTACGAGTATGTCTAACGTATTCATTATAAATTTTACTCCAAATGTTTCTAATATATCTATTATCATTGCCACTACCAGTATTTTTATTAAGGATTTTATTATCATTGTTTCTACACCAGTAATTATTTTTTATGCGTAATTTTAGTTTTAAATTGAAGGGGGAGGGGAATACTTCATAACACAATTGCGAGCTGTACAGTTAAGTTAGAAGTTAACAAGTGTCATACCCATGACAAGAAGGACAACGAATAAAAAAGAATGACTGAAAACTTATGATTATTTTGTATCTTTATCTTAATTGCTTTTGACCAGTCATGTTAGACTTTGCTTCCTTCGAGTATCAGACGTTTCAATGATGTTATATTTTTCATTATTACTTGTTTCTAGTTAATCACAAATCTACCCAATGGGCTTTTTATGCTCTGTCCAGCATGACTGTCGAAACTCGGTTTTTTTAGCGTTATAAGTCCTCAAACATACTGTTAAGCCACTTTTAGTAGTGTCTTCACTTCTTCAATAAGGCTTAGTACAAAGTGTGATAAGTGTATATTTGGCGGAAAACTCTTGGCTAAGTTTTATGATAGGACTTAATAGTTGATGTATCAACAATTTAGAATGAATACTCGTTAATTTGACTTATTAAATAAAGTGTTATCTATAAAAAAAAACACCCACTCGTTAGTTTAACATTAAAATATAGAATATTAATCAGTTACAGAAGGAAAAGTTAGTAAAATGTTTGAAAACATATCATTAACGGGCTCAGTTAACGAGTTTTAGGTTAGTAACGAAAATATACAGATTTTTAAATATTAAATAACATTCGAAAGCTATCAATAATCATAACTAATTACTGATCACAGAACTGTTGCTTTAGCACAGCGCCATCTGTAAATGTTTAGTGATATACATCACGCTTTATAATCAATTTTTGGTTCACATCGGTTTTCATAGTTTGATATTTCTTAGTTTAAACATGAAGAACGTTTGTTGAAGCACATGGTGTATCCAGTATGACGTAATAACGATTGTTTTTTTCTCTTCAGCTAATTTTTAAGGAGTTTTTGTCATTTACTTTGGTTGTTATTTTTTTACACAATAATTTTAGTTCCTGGTCTCTGGTAGCTCAGTGGAAAACGTGAGGGTTTATAACACAAATAATCAAAGTTTGTACGATACTCGCGATGGGCACATCACAGATAGCTCATTATGTTGGTTCATGTTTAAATACAAAACACTATTTCTCCCAACTAACCTATTCTCTGTTATATAATTGTTAGTCGTGTTAATAACGCATGCAAATCAGAAATAATTAGGTGTGTTTTTTTTTTCCTAGACAAAAAACGAAGAACAGTATTTATTTATCACAGCCCTAACAGTGTAGATAAACCTAACTTTATCCAGGTCAACCATCCGGCTTTATGCACTCCAACAGCTAAACCAAAACTAGTGCAGCATTGTAATCATGCCAACTGAGAAAGCTTCAGAGTCAAAGAGGTCATCACGGTCTCTTGTTGACTAACAGAATTCGGTTTGACATACTGAAAAACGCCTTCTTGTGTTGGCGCAAAACTTTTTCTACAGAGGACTGTCAGTTCCCCCTCCGAGGACAGAGTGATGTTTTTTAGTTATTTGAGACATTTAACCTTTGTGAAAGGAAATTGAAATTGACATTAGTGATAATTTGTTATTCAGTTATTTTGTTCCGGCTGTTACCCAAGTTAATGGCGGCGGTCAGAAAATAATAAAACTAATTAAAGGTAAAACTATAAATCATATCAATGCACGTTTCATCAGGTTGTTTACATACAATTTACTTGAAATGCCTTTCTTTTGTTTTTAATTTTCTACAAGCACTGATTCGAATTGTTGGTTATTGCGAAACACAAAGCTTCACAGTGGGTTAACTGTGCAGTTTTCTGGCTTACCGCAGAGCAACCGAGGTGCATTATTGTCAGGTGCATAAATACGAGTAGAAACATAACTACAAACTGTGGTATCTTCAACGTAATTTATTTGTGATTTTCGTTTATTTGTTGTTGAATTGTTGTAGCTGTTATATGGCTATGTTGGTTTAAATATTACTATTATTGAGCGTTCAAACCCGGGAAATTGTACCATAACAATACACTGAATTCAAAACAATGAACGTTGAGTGTTTACATCCGGGAAGTTGAACTGTAGTGCCACTTTTAGTTCCTGAACACTGTGTTTATATCCTTGGAAACTTAGCCGTAAAAACATCAATAGAAAAATGTCTGAATACACTAAAACATGCTTGTAGCAGTACTTATTAGTATTCTAAAAACATGACGAACTACTCTAATTAATAAGCTGTAGGAGATCGAACCCCCCCTGCTCGAGGAAAGATTAGAAATCCTCCAACTTTTTTGTGGAATTAGGTTCGTGTAATACAGAAGTACAGACATTTTTAACAGACTAATCCGATCTTTTTTCACCCATTGTACTCGTAACCATGAATTGTTCATAGGAACAAGAGTGATTTTGTCATTTAAAATTACCAGAGAAATAACAGTTGGGTGTAAAATATATCACTAAATCATCGCCCACTCTTGAGGGAACATGTCCACCCACATCCACCACTAAATTATTAGAGAACTCCGCTAATAACGTTACTGTTTGTTTTGTTATATCTCTGGCCGTTCACAACTAGTCTTCACTTCCGGCAGTCCTACAAAAGAGAGACTATCATACACTAGTCAGGGTTCAGAGCACGAGAGGCGTGACGTGATTAGACCCCCAGAATTATGTTTGAACGGAACTTATAAAAGTTATTCACTTCTGGACCTACCTACTGAAATAAGTATAACGGAAGAAAAGACTTCTACCAGAGTTTGTGACGTGTCATGAAACTTAAATTACCAAACTAAAGCTACACTTGCGAGCACTACAATTCGCTAAGTCTTCTCTAAACTATCTTTTCCGCAATATACGCTATCCCCCACTCAGTTGATTAGCGATATGTCAGAAGACTTGTAACGCAACAAAGTTTCAACATCATTAGTATGCACAGATCGGACAGCCTTCATTGTATCTTTGTGTGAAGCTATAAATTATGTATGTAAGCCTTTGAAATTTTTACTTGACGTTTCTGGCTACAAAACATAATTCAACAGAAACATTTTTCTAGGGGAGCTATAACGTTTTTATTTATACAAACAACAGCAACAAATGAAAACTAAAGTAGATAACACGTCACGAAGTAGTGACGTCATTTATTATAAATATAATGATTTTAAAGTGTTTATGTAAGATAAACAGAAATCATCAATGAAAAACACTCCTTAAAACGTAGAACGACTTGAAGTAAAACAATCGAGATAATGGAGAAACAGCCTAACTGACTTCCACTTGAAGTAAAACAATCGAGATAATGGAGAAACAGCCTAACTGACTTCCACTTGAAGTAAAACAATCGAGATAATGGAGAAACAGCCTAACTGACTTCCACTTGAAGTAATATAATCGAGATAATGGAGAAACAGCCTAACTGACTTTCACTTGAAGTAAAACAATCGAGATAATGGAGAAACAGCCTAGCTGACTTCCACTTGAAATAAAACAATCGAGATAATGGAGAAACAGCCTAACTGACTTCCACTTGAAGTAATATAATCGAGATAATAGAGAAACAGCCTAACTGACTTCCACTTGAAGTAATATAATCGAGATAATGGAGAAACAGCCTAACTGACTTTCACTTGAAGTAAAACAATCGAGATAATGGAGAAACAGCCTAGCTGACTTCCACTTGAAATAAAACAATCGAGATAATGGAGAAACAGCCTAACTGACTTCCACTTGAAGTAATATAATCGAGATAATGGAGAAACAGCCTAACTGTCTTTCACTTGAAGTAAAACAATCGAGATAATGGAGAAACAGCCTAACTGACCCCCACTTGAAATAAAACAATCGAGATAATGGAGAAACAGCCTAACTGACTTCCACTTGAAGTAAAACAATTGAGATAATGGAGAAACAGCCTAACTGACTTCCACTTGAAGTAATATAATCGAGATAATGGAGAAACAGCCTAACTGACTTCCACTTGAAGTAAAACAATCGAGATAATGGAGAAACAGCCTAACTGACTTTCACTTGAAGTAATATAATCGAGATAATGGAGAAACAGCCTAACTGACTTTCACTTGAAGTAATATAATCGAGATAATGGAGAAACAGCCTAACTGACTTCCACTTGAAGTAATATAATCGAGATAATGGAGAAACAGCCTAACTGTCTTTCACTTGAAGTAAAACAATCGAGATAATGGAGAAACAGCCTAACTGACCCCACTTGAAATAAAACAATCGAGATAATGGAGAAACAGCCTAACTGACTTCCACTTGAAGTAAAACAATTGAGATAATGGAGAAACAGCCTAACTGACTTCCACTTGAAGTAATATAATCGAGATAATGGAGAAACAGCCTAACTGACTTTCACTTGAAGTAAAACAATCGAGATAATGGAGAAACAGCCTAGCTGACTTCCACTTGAAATAAAACAGTCGAGATAATGGAGAAACAGCCTAACTGACTTCCACTTGAAGTAATATAATCGAGATAATGGAGAAACAGCCTAACTGACTTCCACTTGAAGTAAAACAATCGAGATAATGGAGAAACAGCCTAACTGACTTTCACTTGAAGTAATATAATCGAGATAATGGAGAAACAGCCTAACTGACTTTCACTTGAAGTAAAACAATCGAGATAATGGAGAAACAGCCTAACTGACTTCCACTTGAAGAAATATAATCGAGATAATGGAGAAACAGCCTTGCTGACTTCCACTTGAAGAAATATAATCGAGATAATGGAGAAACAGCCTAACTGACTTGCCTAAATGAACTCCTTACTCTGTTGTTACGTTTTAATTCTTTTCTTTAAGTGGTTAATGAGAAATATTAATTACTATTCATGAAAAATTCCTTAGAAAGTCTTTCTTAATATCTGAGATACTTGAGGAGTTCTGTAATCAGTGTACTCGGGTAGAAATAGTTGGAACAAAGATAACAACAGTTTCAGTTTCCACACAATACATCGGCTACGAACTTTGACTTCAAACGTTGAGCCTTCCATATGAAAAACTAATTTACAACAATACCAAACAATGAACTTTGAGTCATTAACAGAAACAACTCTCAGTGTTATGTAAATATGTTTGGCTCAATACTAAAATATTAACGAAAACTACGCAATAGGAACTCTAGAAACGTTCAATTGTGGGCATCGTCTAAAACAAGTGAAATAAAACAATTTTTTATATTCTCTAGTCAAATTACTGATTTGAATATGTTTCTTTCCAATAAAGTTTGGATATCAAGGTATTTGAATATCTATTTAGATATTTATTTAGCTTTATTTAAAGCTGAGACTCAAATGTTAATAACTTCCACGGGTGACAGAGTTTCTAAACATTCGTTATTTAAAAATCTAAAATAATTGTGAATTATGCTGTGTAATCTTGTGACCAATATAACATGACAAGTAAATCTTATGACGTGGTTAATACATCATAATACCCAAAATAATCAACCAGATATGTTCAGACACCAGCTCAAGAAAACTTAGGAATAATCAACTACAATCTTCAAAAAAGAAACTCAGTTTAAAATCTAACATAAATCAGGTAGAAGTTCTCAGAGGAGCAACTCAGTTTGAACTCCAACATAAATCAAGTAGAAGTCCTCAAAGGATAAACTCATTTTAAGCTTCAACATAAATGAGGTAGAAGTCCTCAGAGGAGCAACTCAGTTGAAATCCAACATAAATCAGGTGGAAGCACCTGAGTAAGATTTAATCCTTTGTTAATTCACATTGTGTGTTTGTTTGTGGGTGAGCTTCTCCAACTGTTTTGGAGCTACTAAGACGAAACTTGGCAGGCGAATTAAAACGTAGCTTCCTGTTAACTTGTTAGTACCTTTAAATATTTGTGCTCAAGTGCAGTAACTTGTATCAATGTTTTTGTTATCTCTTTATTAACGTGCAGTAACTTGTATCAATGTTTTTATCTCTTTATTAACGTGCAGTAACTTGCATCAACGTTTTTATTAGCTCTTTGTTAACGTGCAATAATTTGTATCAACGTTTTTTAGCTCTTTGTTAACGTGCAGTAACTTATATCAATGTCTTTGTTATCTCTTTATTAACGTGCAGTAACTTGTATCAATGTTTTTATCTCTTTATTAACGTGCAGTAACTTGTGTCAACGTTTTTATTAGCTCTTTGTTAACGTGCAATAATTTGTGTCAACGTTTTTTAGCTCTTTGTTAACGTGCAGTAACTTATATCAATGTTTTTGTTATCTCTTTGTTAACGTGCAGTAACTTGTATCAATGTTTTTGTTATCTCTTTGTTAACGCGCAGTAACTTTTATTAGCTTGTTAGCTGTTTATCCAATGCACTGTTTACAGTTTTTATTTATGTTTCATGGACAACTGTAAGACTCATTATCTTGAACTTTATTGATCAGACCAAAAATTAGAAAGAAACTACGAAACAATTAATCTTTTTTGAAGCGTCATGTGTCTATATCAATCAATATTTAATAACCCAAATATGACCGCGCAACCATTATGTTAAAAAGCACGAGATTTCTTATCTTAAGAGCAATGATATCGTTAAACTAAAGTAAAGTAGGGAAGTCGAAAACCTTAAGGTTTCATAAAACAACAACTACAAGTGTAACAATGAAGAACCGATGTTTGAATATTCGTGTTACACAATGGCCCTACCTGACGCCGCTAGGAATGTATATAAAATTTAGGTTAACCACCAGGGGCTGTTATGGCCTGTGATGGAGGCTACGTTACGGGTATGGAAAATTTGTCAGTGGGTCATCTCTACCTGTAGAGAGAGTAGTAGACTATAACAGCGCCTTTAGCTTGAGATGATTTATCAGGTGAGCTATCGAATCGTGGAATCGTGAGCGAAATAGATAGTACGTTATTTTCTCCCATCTATCATCGATTCTTTGGATACTTATGGTTAATTAACGTTCAAACTTTGTATTGACTGTTGAGGCTAAAGAGAAAAACTGTATTATACAATCTGTGCAGAGAAACATCTAGTGCAAATTCTTGATGAGCTATTCAACATTTGCAGCCAGAGTTAATAAAGAACTGACCACTTGTCACTCCAGAAGAAAAGCGAAACACCGTTTTCATAGCACAGTAGTTTATCCATAGCGTTTCGGTCATGTATTTATATATGACAACCATAGTGTTTCGGTTATGTAACATATTGTTATCCTAGCTTTTTTTGTCTTTGTGTAGTGTATGTATGATACAGAATTTTCAGCTGGTAAATTATTCAGCTTTGCCAACAATCTGAGAATATTTAAAAAAACGATGAACTGTTGAAACTCATAACTCATTATTCTAACTTGATAACAAAAAGTTATGAAACGGATTATAATAGGAACATCTTTGTGGAGGACAGACGTGATAAATCAAACATCGAGGGTGAAGTACATAGGATAACAAAGAAATTCTTTACAGTTCACATACCATACGATACCTGACACTGTTTTGTAGTTGAGGGACTATAAGTTACATACACAACGTTATCCTGAGCCACAGGATATCTAAATGTTGAAAGTTTTACTCATAACAGTTTTTATATTTATTCAAAATTTGTGGATAAAGCTCTATAAAGACTAATTCCATGTAATTGTCTCTAAGTATTGGCTGATAGACGGAAGAGAAGACAGTTGACAAACAGTCAACAGACGGGAGAGAAGACAGCTGACAAACTCTCAACAGACAAAAGAGAAGACAGCTGATAAACTCTCAACAGGTGTAAGAGAAGACAGCTGACATACTGTCAACAGACGAGAGAGAAGACAGCTGACAAACTCTCAACAGGTGGAAGAGAAGACAGCTGACATACTGTCAACAGACAAGAGAGAAGATAGCTGACAAACAGTTAACTATTCGACCACTCTTGTTCGACAAAATGATAAGGTTTGACTGCCACTTTTATAACACATGCACAGCCCCAAAGTTCAGAGCGCATCTTTATGGCAATGAGACACGAACCATGAGCTCTTGAATTTACAGTGTGAGCACACAAACCCTAAATTATGTAGAAGTACCCACTTGTGATAAAAAATTCCTTATGAAACTAGAGGAAGAAGAAACTCATTAATATATCACTAAAACTACAAAATTATTGTACTAAATTAAATTATGTTTAAAATGACTAGATATAATTCATGACAGTTGGTGGTAATTAAATACTGAAATATAACAGAGTTTAATATTTGTGTTCTATTATGCTTTGGCTGCTGACTCGAGATTTGTTTAGTGGGTGATTAAACATAAAATTAATTTAGTTGAAAACACCTCTCGTTTAGGTTGTTGGTGTGTTTGGTGCTGAGAACAAAGCTACACGATGAGCTATCTAAGCTCTGCCCACCACGGGTATCGAAAGTTGAATTTGTGTTTGGTAAGCCTGAAAGCTCACCACTGAACCAGTTGGGAGGAGGGTAGAGAGGTTCTTCTGTGTGGCTGGACAATACTCTCGACTACATTCCATTTCACGTTTTTATATTTTTATAATGTCTGAATCTTTTACTTTTCTAAGGTTTACTTGTATGTATATATATATACAGTAACATTTGCTAATGAAATGTTACTTTTTCTAGACACTTTGCGAGATTTAATTTCCCGCAGTCTGCAAGCCTGTTACTTCCATGTACGCGAAAGACTACTTAACAAAAATTACACTTGTGTCTTGATGGTAAAATACAGAAAGTTAACAGTGAATAAATTTCGAAGTCGTTTGAAGAAATGATTACAATCAGATGAAAGTGAGATTTGTTATCAATGATCCAGGTTGTCGGACTGACGAAAAAAATCTAGTTTATGTCGTGATCTCCTTTACTTCTTGCTCTATATCAGGGAGCATCTTTCTTACGTATATAGGTCAACAGAGAAGCGAAACCTGCAGTAGGTCGGTCAGCTCCGTGCAGTGTTGGCCTGGAGAGGAAGTTCTTACGCTTCCTGTCAGTACACCCTCAGGCTAAGTAGAATTGATTCGTGTTTTTATAGGAGCACTCATAAGTAAGACACATAGTATCTCTGGACGAGACAGTATGAAGAAACAGGTAGCTCGTTTCCACTGAGTCTCTTACCATAAATACCTGATATAAAGCTGTTGCTTTCTGTTTGGAGATGTTGCCATACCTCCCTGTCAGCTGTTGGTGAGCGTCAGTTTGGAGCTGTTAATATAGCTACCTGTTAACTGTTGTGTTGTAGCAGTTTGAATTTGCTATACATTGTTATTTCACGCCACTTTGGAACTGATACTATAGCCATCTGTATTGGTTCACAGCAGTTTGGAGCTGTTACATCGGGCTCTTTTAACCGATTTTTATCAATTTGGAACATTCTCACAAGAGCTGACACTTAACTGTTTGGTGTTATTGCCAAAGGTTCTTACTGTAATCTGTTGATTAGTCGTGAGATTAGATTTAATCTGAATTTCGTTTGGATATCCGTGAACTTGTCATTTCCAATTACGAAATGAATCTAAAAAGGTAAGTTTCCCATTAGCAGTTTTAGATTCGACCTTAATTCGTTTGTTAAGTGAAATTCCTTGTCTTACTGGTTGCGGTTGCGCGTTTCGAGTGGATTAAACTTAGGAAGCAGAAAAGAAAAAGTTACGTTTTTAAACTGATCAGACAGGAACACGCGTCCTTGGAAACTGAACACGAAAGTTTTAAAATCATAATTACACGGAACTGAATAAAATATTCTAAAGAGATTTAGAGAAGGAAGTGAAAACAAAATATCAGCACAGAAGTTATAGAGACTGAAAACAAATTTAGGAAAAAGTTAATATGAAACAATTACACTGAACAATATGGCGACAGCAACAAACATGAAAAATGTTTAACGTTTCGGATTACACAAATGATGTCTTCGGTGAGCTATACTGAACGTGATAAAATATCAGGTAAAAATTTATAATGAGCAATCAAAACATAGAATAACAGGACAAAGTAAATTAAAAGATAAACAAATAAAGAACAGGATAATGGAAAAACAGGATATTAACAACATTATTAATTATAGCGAAGCTCTTTATTATTTAAAGGTGGGAACAAATTTATAATACATCGATTAGTACTAATATTGGATGATCCAGATGAGACGGCTTTGAAACTCGTAATCAAGGTGGGATGGTTGTTGTTTTCATTAGTGTATGAATTGTGATGAATTTGATAGTTTTTGTTGTTGGTTTTTTGTATCAATTCTGCTTGATACACACATATGTTCGCAGGTGTAACTGACGTATAGTTTAGCCAATTTAAGGTAATTACAGCCACCACAAGTGTATTTATATACGACTCTGGAACACACAGGGGTAGGAAATAGGTATTTAGATCTAAATAGATTTTGTCTTTTGAATGGTGATTTAAGTATCAATTGTAGTTGAACCAAAAGTTTTAATTATCTTTAAAATTTATGACTTCACTATAAAAACTTTGTTTATTTAAAAAACGAACAATCAGTTACAAAGTTATAACTTTTAGTTTTACAGCTGAGCCACTGGAAAGACAAATAAAGTTGTATGATTTATATGAATGTATTATCGCAGGAATTCGTGAGATATAATATTATGTAAATTCTATACGAATAGTTATTTTGTTTAAAGTTAAGATTTTATAATTTGCATCAAGATGAGATAGTATGACGCTTAAAACTATGTGATGAGTAGCCACAGATATACCAAGCCCCTCATTAAAAAAACAGAGAAATAAAGGACATCGTTTATTTCGATGTCCTTTTATATTGGAATGGAATTACAAAACTAGATAATGTACTGAGTAGTGGGAATGTCTACTAATATAGGATAAAAAACATCCATAATTATTTCGTTTATTTTATCTTTTTTCTGAACCATTCGTTATTTCGACGTCCAGAGCTAGTCTTCTACCTGCTATTTATATATATTTTGGTATATTTACATTAAAATCCAGTCACTACATTTGAAAAAAAATGGACCTTCTTCAGTATATCGGGTAGAGAGACGATCTACTCATGGTGACGAATACCGCGTATCGTGTTGCCTTAAAGTGAAAATAAGAGGCGATTAGGTTGAACATATACTCTTAGATAAACACAAAAAACAAACAAACAAAACGACATCGTAACTGAATAGATTATTTGTATTTCAACTATTCAGGTAATAACCGTAATATTTTTAAAGCTTCAGAAATATAAAAACAATTGTTTAAACTTTAAAAAATGAAAACTTTCCGTAATAATTTTTAAAAAACCTGTTTGTTATAAACAAAAATTACATTTTCATTTTCAATTATATGTTCAAAGTCAATGGTAGAGTGCTCACCCATATGTCGTTTATAGAATTAAGCATGTTTCATCACAGTTAGTTCGATTTAGGCCTAAACATATTTTATCACAGCTAATTTATTTGTTTAAAGGCTTAAGTATGTTTGATCACGCTTAATTCATTTTAGGCCTAAGCGTATTTTATCACAGTTAATATATTTGTTTATAGGCTTAAGCATATTTTATCAGTTAATTTATTTGTTTATATGCTTAAGCATGTTCGATCACAGTTCTTGTTATGTTTAAACATATTTTATTACAATTACTTTTTGTTTGTATGTAGGCTTAAGCATGTTTGTCCACACTGTCGTGTGTAGCCTTATGTTTGAACACAGGTAATAAGTGTGCATTGTATAATAATGAAATTGCAAAAGATAGAGTGAACATGTTTTTTTTTTTTTTTTACAATAATGCAAAATTCTAAATTTTCATCGTACCCAATAAATAGTTTACCCTTTAGTTCGTTCTTTTAATATTTCTTCAGTTGTTTTAAAAGTTAATTATTCTTCACAGACCAAGCTCTGATGTTTAATTCTGTTCTTATTTCATGCTTACAACGTTGTGTAACCTGCTTTTGTTTCTATTGCATAATAATTACATACTCATGACAGGAAACTACTCTCAAACCCATCGTTAAACCTAGATAGAACTCACTGAACAACTTTAAAAAACAACAACTTTACATCGACAGGTTTAAAATCTTACACGTTTCTTCACGTGTTTAAATGTGGCCCCAAAATTTCACTGATGTCTCTACATCTAACTTGTGTGTGTTGTGCTTACTTATAATGATAATAATAATAAAAAATACACCATTACTTACTTCGTTTTTGGTTTTTATCCCTGGGCACTAAAGTTATACATGAAACGAGTTTCATTTTGGACCAAAAAAAGAAACTCCAACTTCAAGATTTAGCTGCCATCTTGTTCATAGCTGAGACACTCAAACTAAATTAACACACTAACAAGCAGTACTTACTAACAGTACAATATACAATACCTGTAGTTGAGGTAATCATACTTACTGACAGTATTACACACAATACCTGTAGTTGAAATAATCATACTTACTGACAGTATTACACACAATACCTGTAATTGAGGTAATCATACTTACTAATAGTATTACACACAATACCTGTAGTTGAGGTAATCATATTTACTAACAGTATTACACACAATACCTGTAGTTGAGGTAATCATACTTACTAACATTATTACACACAATACCTGTAGTTGAGGTAATCATATTTACTAACAGTATTACACACAATACCTGTAGTTGAGGTAATCATATTTACTAACAGTATTACACACAATACCTGTAGTTGAGGTAATCATATTTACTAACAGTATTACACACAATACCTGTAGTTGAGGTAATCATACACTAACAGTATTACACACAATACCTGTAGTTGAGGTAATCATACTTACTAACAGTATTACACACAATACCTGTAGTTGAGGTAATCATATTTACTAACAGTATTACACACAATACCTGTAGTTGAGGTAATCATATTTACTAACAGTATTACACACAATACCTGTAGTTGAGGTAATCATACTTACGAACAGTATTACACACAATACCTGTAGTTGAGGTAATCATACTTACTAACAGTATTACACACAATACCTGTAGTTGAGGTAATAATACTTAATAACAGTATTACACACAATACCTGTAGTTGAGGTAATCATACTTACTAACAGTATTACACACAATACCTGTAGTTGAGGTAATCATATTTACTAACAGTATTACACACAATACCTGTAGTTGAGGTAATCATACTTACTAACAGTATTACACACAATACCTGTAGTTGAGGTAATCATACTTACTAACAATACTGTAGTTGAGGTAATCATACTTACTAACAGTATTACACACAATACCTGTAGTTGAGGTAATCATATTTACTAACAGTATTACACACAATACCTGTAGTTGAGGTAATAATACTTAATAACAGTATTACACACAATACCTGTAGTTGAGGTAATCATACTTACTAACAGTATTACACACAATACCTATAGTTGAGGTAATAATACTTAATAACAGTATAACACAAATACCTGTAGTTGAAGTAGTTCAGAAGTAGTTTTAAAGTATTCGAAAAAAGACAGAGTATATTTATTTTATATTTTGTAAATTATTTTATGAAACACTACAGGCTTGGAAGATGTTTACACATAACAACAATAGCTATTTTCGTGGAGTTTGCTGGTTTGATGTTGATAAGAGACGTTGTAGGCTTACACCATAAAGTAGAAAGGAGACATACTTCGGAGCTGCTTAATCACAGGTTCTCACAAAAATCAAGACAGTTCTCGAGATCTCGTGCAATTGGAGTTCATATGCCTCTGATAACACTGGAAGAAATGAATCGTTTTATTCAACAAGCAAGTGAAACTGTGAAAGATCGAGTTGAAAGTGTTGAAGCAAGGATTTTCCAAAACGGTCAGTTGTTTGTTGTACCATCAATTTGTTGTATTTTTTTATTATAGAATATTCAGTTATTTTCTAATTTATTATTGTTTTAAAATAGCGTGTTTCCTTACTTAAGTAAAGACTGTAGAATATTGGACGAATGTCTGTAAAGTATTGTTTGGCTGTATGTTTTTAGTATGTGTTTAAAATATAAATACCTTATGGTGTCTTACCCTCTACCTTGACGGTACAACACCCTGGTACGAGGTAAAGATTCTGTTACATAAAGAAGTAACTGAACACGAGCCGTGCTAAGGTCAGACATTTATTTCGTGAAAAAATAAAAAAAAGTTCTTTGTATTTGAAGAATGTCCTTAATCGAGTGTACACTGACGCCATACTGTTTTGGAACTTATTTTTAGATAGTATATCAACTGAAATTGAGCTCCAAAGTATTGAATAGGAAATCTTAAAATGTCCATCAGTAAAAAAATTCACGTTTCTTGATGTATCATGCGATTCTGGAAATGAGAGAGTTATGAGCATTTACTGCCAATTGAAGCGACTGAGGCCGGATAACATCCAGTCACGTGTGATCCCGTTTTGAGACGTGACGCTCACTTCACGTGAATCTTATTCGTGCGACTGTGGGTGTTGTGTTACTATGTCCATTTGCACGAAATATTTCAATCGAGAGTGTTTGTGACCAACCCTCAACAAACGACAGGTTAAACGAATTGTACAATACTCAACATTACACCAGGTTAAATGAATTGTATATCATTAAAAATGACATGAGTTCAAATGAATAGTACAACATTAAAAATAACACGGGGTCAAAATGAATAGTACAACATTAAAACTGACACGAGGTCAAATGAATTGTACAACATTGAAAATTACTCGAGGTCAAATGAATTGTACAACATTGAAAATTACTCGAGGTCAAATTAATAGTACATTGAAAATGACACGAGGTCAAATGAGTTGTTCAATATTGAACACGACATAAGGAAATGAGCTAAGGAAGTTTTAAAATTTTCATTTGATTTAATAGTTTCTTTGTTGTAGTCTTGGCTTGTTTACTCTTCATGAAAGTTATTTAAGACAACTAGAAGAAAGAAACCTCGAAACTAAAGCCCGTTTTTAAAAGTGTCGTACAAGTCACAACTACAGGTAAAATCATTGAAACATAAATCAATTTTTTTAATTGGATTAAGTTTCATTTGTTTGCTTATTCGTGACTTACATGACGTAGGAAAACTGGCTTAAGTTTCATTGTTTGTTTCTATTCGTGACTTACATGATTTAATTAAACTGGCTTAAGTTTCATTGTTTGTTTGCTGCAGTCACGGTTTACATAACTTATGAAATAAGGCTTAAGTGTCATTTTGTTTTCTGTAGTCGTGACTTACAAGACTTAGGAAAGCTGGTTTAAGTTTTATGGTTTGTTTGCTGTACCCGTGACTTACATAAATTATGAAATATGGTTTAAATATAGTCATTTGTTTCCGATAGTCGTGACTTACATGACTTACGAAAACTGACTTAAGTTTTGTTATCTGTTTACTCTGGTCGAAGCTAACATGACTCTTCAGATATCTGACTTAAGTTTCAAAGTTTGTTTTTTATAGTTTTAGACTATATTGCTCTTAGACATAAACCTATAGTTAGGTATATTGTGATATTGTATTTACAAATCAAGTATGAATGTTTTCATCTTCTCAGACTGGAGTTACTAACGAATCGTCCTCATTTCTTGAAATTTCAAATTAACCGAAAATAACTTTTTTCTTCTTTGAAATGAAGTGTGATTAAACATTAAATTGTCAAGAAAATCTTACTACACGCTGTGTTAAAATTGTCAACCGTTTTGTATTAGAGTTTTACTGACCGTCACAAACAGGTTATATTACACGAGTTGATCATCTTACTGCACGCTGTGTTAAAATTGTCAACCGTTTTGTATTAGAGTTTTACTGACCGTCACAAACAGGTTATATTACACTAGTTGATCATCTTACTACACGCTGCGTTAAACTTGTCAACCGTTTTGTATTAGAGTTTTACTGACCGTCACAAACAGGTTATATTACACTAGTTGATCATCTTACTACACGCTGTGTTAAAATTGTCAACCGTTTTGTATTAGAGTTTTACTGACCGTCACAAACAAGCTACATTACACGAATTGATCATTTTCCTTTGAGATGTTTTTCTCATCATTACGATCGTTTGTGTAATGTTCAGGTGTTATACTAAATATTGTGAATTTCGTGTTTATTTATTTTAACTTGTTTTGTTAACACTAATTCGAAGGTGCCATATTGAAGCCAGGAACACCTGCTTGGTTTGCTGCTGTTACTGCAAAAACTAAAGTTGTCGCAAAAAATATCTCCCATCATGCTTTGCTTGCCGAGGAAACTACGAGAATCGTTGCTCAAAAGTAAGCTTAACTTTGAACGAATGTATGTAACGTTTTTTTTTTATTAATATATTGATGTTCTCGCTGTTAGTAAATTATATTATGTTAGGTTCTAATATTTGATGTCGTTTCCTGAAATAATTATACCTCCAATCATCGTGGATGTTTGTGTCTTTCTCTTTGTGACATCAGAGATTAAAATAATATCATTAGTATGTTTGTGTGTTTCTCTTTGTGACATCAGAGGTTAAGATAAGATTATTAGTATGTTTGTGTGTTTCTCTTTATGACATCAGAGGTTAAGATAAGATCATTAGTATGTTTGTGTGTTTCTCTTTATGACATCAGAGGTTAAGATAAGATCATTAGTATGTTTGTGTGTTTCTCTTTGTGACATCAGAGGTTAAGATAAGATCATTAGTATGTTAGTGTGTTTCTCTTTGTGACATCAGAGGTTAAGATAAGATCATTAGTATGTTTGTGTGTTTCTCTTTGTGATGACATTAGAGGTTAAGATAAGATCATTGGTATGTTTATGTTCCTAGCTGTGACTTCAAAGGATAAAAGACAAAGTGTTCTCAGTGTTTGTTTGGGTTTGTTCCCACGTAATAAGAAGTTAAATTTTTTGTGGTACCACAGTCTTCTGGATGAAATTCCTACACAAAGTTCCATATAAATAAACGTCTTATTTATTATTAATATGTATTGTAAAAATAATTATAGTCATGAAACTTTTACTAAATATTGGCAACTTCTAGTGATAATGAAAGTTTTTTTGGGGAACATAATTCAGGTGTGAATGTTTTTCATTTCTATTTTTACAACAAAGACATTAATCAAATCTCTGATTTTGATAGCAGTGAAAATTATGATCAAACTTAGATATAAGTCACGTGGTTGTTTTAACGGTTTTGTTGATCAGATTTGGAACTTGCTTCATAATATAGTACGATCATATTTGTAGAATCACTAAAATCAGTTAGCCTTTGTATATTTAACAGGTATTTATCAGTTAGCCTTTGTATATTTAACAGGTATTTATCAGTTAGCCTTTGTATATTTAACAGGTATTTATCAGTTAGCCTTTGTATATTTAACAGGTATCGGTTGAATATGGAACAAATTCTTTACACGTTACCGATGGCTGACATCCGAGACACCGTGCTGGGTCAAACCTGTCCTTCACAATTAGACTTTCCCTGCCGACCGAGTAAATATCGTGCGTTAGATGGCTATTGTAACAACGTGAAGAACCCCTCGTGGGGAAATGCTAATATTCATTACATACGCTTCCTCCCCCCTGCATATTCTGATGGTAAGTGAAAAGATAAGCATGTGCGCTCTCAGTTGATAAATTATAAAAATATGTATATATCTTTTAAAAAGCAGCAGTTTGATGTCATTATTGCTGTGGTTAGACTATATCTAACAATGCCATCTGTTGAGAAACATCTAAAGTTCGCTTCACGAAATGAGGCAAATCTTTTGTGCGAGATCACGAGCTAGTTTTCTATAACTGCAATTTTCTGTCTAAATTTTAAGTGTTTATCTTGATGAATCTAAAACTTTGAAAGCATAAGACGCAGAATGCACGTCAAAAACTGAGTTTAGTAGATAAAAAAAGATTAGTGGTAAGTTGAAGTTTTACTGTATTTTGCAGTAAAAGATTCGTATTGAATTAAAGTTTTACTGAATTTCACAGTAAAAGAAGAGCTGTAGTGAGTTAAGGTTTATGTTTTCGTGACTAGGCATCAGCAGTCCTCGTCAGTCGGTCACTGGTGAGTTTCTTCCGAGTCCACGTGAGGTCAGTTTGGTTGTTCACAAGGATGTTGACCGCCCTCATGTCCACCTAACAACAGCGATGGCGATCTTTGGAGAACTGGTTTTCCACGATATTTCTCACACTGCACAAGCTGCAGGTAGGTTTTAAATAAGACCAAAAACAACGTTCTTCAATTCATAAAGAAAAAAAGAATTTTAGACATGAAGACAGACATATTATAAAATAAAGATATTTCGATCAGAGGTTATTGAACAATGTATATTATAGCGGATTTACTGTTATACATTTATTTTAATACCTACGTTTGTTTAGGTATTATGCATGTGGTGTATATTGTTGGATGTATATCGCACAAGTCCCGCCTCTTCTCTAAATTTGTAGAAGATTCGTGAGAGTAAGAATCAACAATATATATTTTACGAAAACGTTAGCGCATCTTCAAATATTGTTGAACGTTAGAGAATTTCGCCTCATTGTTATGAAAGCTATCTGAGAGACAGTTATAGAATATGCATTATTAGACTGGTACAGTCAGTAAATTATAAGACTTGAAAGCTATAATTGTGATAAACGCTTATTAATCAGAAAACTAGAGAAGTTGATTGGCCAAGAACGTTTTTATATTTCGAACATTACAAGCCATTTAACTTCTGTGAATTAACTTCTGATTAATTATTTCTACGAGGGCATTAAATATCTTCGTCAATAAAAGGTAAGCTTATAAGCTGCGTGAAGCCAGCCAAGCTAGCTAGCTTAAGCGAAGTGTAACAATATCAATTCAGAAATAATTCGCTCCTTGTGGACCTGGACCATGGATAAAATATTCAGTTCTAGGCTAGATAGAAGATTCAGTATAATTTGTAAGTTTGCAAAACTCCTCTATATAAACCAATATTTCTACTAACTATTTGTAAAAACCGTTATTATTAGTTGTATTGTTGTTTGTATATTAAAATATATTTGTGATAAGAAAGAAATTGTGTGTATCTCTCTTATTGGCAAATATAAATTTGATACATACTGACATTTAATTAATTCTAAATTGAAATTCAAATTTTCGGTTATTTGAAATTGTAATACGTAACGTACGTAACATAATAAATCGGTGACTTCTTGATGACAAGAAACCCACTTGAAATAAAAATGTATCTCAGAACGACTGTTATGGGTATTAACACTTTTATTGATAAGAAGAGAACAGCGTTTCCACTTTCCTAGGTCATCTTTAGGTTAACCTTAACCTGAAGATGACGTTGGAACGTTGTTCTCTCCTTATTAGTAGCTCAGAGACTTGTCCGAGATGAATTATAATACGTAATAATATATAATGAATGAAGCCGATAAAAAGAACCTAGTAAGTCCATAATGTACGACTCTTGAAGTAAAATCTCCACTAGTAATCCCCGAACCCCTGACTCTGGAAAAGTGTCTCTGATGAAAGTTTCTTGTTAGGTTTCCATGGTCACAGAATCAAGTGTTGTGGAGTCAACAGAAACAACTTCCATCCTGAATGTCTTCCAGTTTCTATTCCACACGACGATCCTGCGTTCGGTCCGAGCGGACAGCAGTGCATGGAATACACGCGGTCGTGTACCTCGCCACGACCTGGCTGTACTCTCGGACCCAGAGAGCAGACAAACCAGGTGACATCTTTCCTAGACGGTTCATCAATCTACGGATCTTCGGTGGAAGAGTCCAACCTCCTTCGAATGTCCTCTGGTGGACTCCTGAGAACCCAGAGGAACAGGTCTGGAAAGGAACTCCTTCCTCCCGAGAACCAGATCGAAGACTGTCGAACTGGCGCTGGTGTCCCATGTTTTCTGGCAGGTAATAAATAGAACTAGTTTTAGTTTTCTTTCTAGAAATAGAGTGAATTTAGGTGGCGTGGCTAAGGATATACGTTGTATGTTGTTATCTAAGATTATAGTATCAGATGAAGTGATCTCAGTACACATCTAGGTTACTAGAAGTTTACCTCATTTAAACAAATTGTTTTAATATCGATATATAGACACACGTGTAAGTTATGGTGGCCTCAACTACTTATAAAATTGTTATAATTTTGGCAATTGAAACAATGCTATTCGTTTGTCTATCTTTTTAACGACTACCGCGAGTTTCCTATCGTCTTTAGGTTTTTTTGCTGTGTTTAAACTCTACTTTGTGTTAGTCACTTAGTGTTAATATTCTCACCACCAGGGGATGTACGAGTGAACGAAAACGCAGGATTGATGGTGATGCACACGATATGGATGAGGGAGCACAATAGAATCGCACGTGCTCTTTCTGATCTCAACCCTCACTGGGGAAGCGACGAGATTTTTGAAGAAGCAAGAAAAATTGTTGGAGCGGAGGTAATGAGGCCTAGCCTAACCTATCACATGACCTTTAGAACTCTTGTTTACTAAATTTCGAAGGCACAGGAACAAACAGGATTGTTTTTGAATTTCTTTAATGATACTTGAAATAAGTGAGATAATGTTTTAAAAAATGAAATCGTGAAGTACGAAACATTCAAAACATTTCGTGCAATTTTATCAAATTTTAAAATCAGCGTAATTAAGACCTGTCATCTTAGGTAGAAAAAAAAAACTTTATCAACAACTAACAATTACATCAGCCACAATTGTTGTTGTCGGTCTGACGTAATTGTTCTAATGACGCTGTTTTTATCTCTGTTAAAACTGCTCAGATTTAAACGATTTTAATAGAATTCAGAATTTCAAATGATTAGTTTTTGAAGTGAGTAGCAAGTTTAAGATAACCTTAACCTAAACTAACCTTCAGTACAACAAGTTCTGTGAGCCTTAATCATCAAGTAATAATGAGATATATAACCTTAACCTAAATTAACCTACAGCACATCATGTTTTGTAAACCTTAACCTAAACTAACCTTCAATACAGCAAGTGTTGTGAGCCTTAACCTTTCAAATAATAATGAGATATTTAATTTTAACCTAAATTAACTTACATCACATCATGTTTTGTAAACCTTAACCTTTAACACGAGTAGTAATGAGATAGATAACCTTAGTCTAAGTTAACCTTCAGTAGAGTAAATTTTAAGATGGGCGAGTTTTCAAACTCTCTTTTAACTTGGATTGCCAATCAAATTCAATCTCCAATGTAGTCAATGACATGTTTATATGTTCCATATTATACATACTGCTTTTTACTGATACATGTTTTAACTTTAATATTATAATACTGTATCGAATATGTAAGACAAAGTTTTTCATGTTTCTTCTCTTTCTAATCAGCTTCAGCACGTGACATACAACGAATTCCTACCAAGGTTAATAGGTCCAGAGATAATGAATGTTTACGGCCTCAAGCCCCAGACCAGTGGCTACTCGAGCCAGTACGATGTTAATACAGATCCTGGAGTGTTCAATGGAGTGGCCACGGGTGTACTCGGGTTTCTCTACTCTATGATGCCTCCTGTGTTTGACTTGTACAACAGAGAATCTCGCAAGGTGGGCTCGAAGCCCATGAGTGAAACTTTCTTCAATCCAGAGGGCGTATACGACTCCAGTGGGATGACTGAAATTTTGATGGGCATGGTCACTCAGACATCACAAACTGTTGATGAATTTATTACAAGAGAAATGACAAACAGCTTATTTTTTGATCCTAGCTCGGGTAACTTACTGTTATCACAAATCTCGTTCTGAGTGGTAGAATGTTGTTGATTGGCTATCTTCCATTTGAGTGGTAGAATGTTGTTTATTGGCTATCTTCCATCTGAGTGGTAGAATGTTGTTGATTGGCTATCTTTCATCTGGATGTTAAAATGTTGTTGATTGGCTATCTTCCATCTGGGTGTTAGAATGTTGTTGAATGGCTGACTTCCGTTTGGGTGGTAGAATGTTGTTGAATGGCTGTCTTCCGTTTGGGTGGTAGAATGTTGTTGATTGGCTCTCTTTCATCTGAGTGGTAGAATGTTGTTGATTAACAGTCTTCCATCTGGGTGTTAGAATGTTGTTGATCTGGTCAGTATTTTAAGAATAGGAACACTGGCACATAGTCTTCTTAGTAGCTTTACAATTAACAAAATATACAAACATACATTAACAAAATATTACGTTATCCAAAAGGTGGAATTTTACTCTAAATTTTAATTTTTCGTAAGACAGTTGTTGGTGTTAACTGATAATAAACATTTCTAGGTGTTGGTGTTAAGTAGTAATAAACATTTTTAGTTGTTCATATTAACTGATAATAAACATTTCTTGATGTTGGTGTTAACCGATAATAAACTTTTCTAGTTGTTGATGTTAACTGATAATAAACATTTTTAGTTGTTGGTGTTAACCGATAATAAACATTTTTAGTTGTTGGTGTTAACTGATAATAAACATTTCAAGTTGTTGGTGTTAACCAGTATGAGTTAACACTGCTTTACATGCTGCTAATATCAGCTGTTTAACCATATTTACATGATCTGTTGTTTCAGATGTTCAGTCACATACAAACAAAAATTTGTTTATCTCACTTATTTAGTTACATCTATTCGATCTGTTATTGATTCAGCTATGTAGTCGCATGCTTATATTTTCTTTTCTTATTCAGTTATCTGGTTATATGTATATATATTTATATAATTTGCAAGATTAATTTTATAGTAAATGATTTACAAACTATTAATGTTTTTAAGATGGTAATTTCTTAACAAACTATATTCCAGGGGAAGGCATGGACATGGCTGCTATCATTATCCAACAAGGTCGTGATCACGGAATTCCAGGGTTCACCCAGTGGAGAAAGTTTTGTAACCTGCTGCCCCCTATCCACAGTTTCAACGATTTAATTACGATAATGTTGCCAGAGACTGTTGAGAGACTGACTCGTCTGTATAAGTAGGTTTATTTGTTTTAGATCATAAATTTTTTTCCTACTGAAGACATGTCCTCCTTTTATTTTCTCTCTATCTTTTTAGTGAAAGATTTGAGGTCTCAAGTTCGTCATGATATTACAAGTTACCAAGGAAAATGGTTTGAAATTTAATTTCTTTAGAAACTTATGAGGCGATCAGAGTGTTCGGAAAAATTGGTGGTGATGGAGACTTGTTCCTCTTTACAGGGTTTTATCCCAGAATTATTTAACGAGGGAAACAAATTATATTTCAGTATAAATACTTATTTGTTTCAGAAATGTTCAAGATATCGATCTCTTTACTGGCGGGTTGGCAGAAACACCACTAGAGGGCGCCATTATTGGTCCTACGTTCGGATGCTTACTGGGCAAACAATTTCAAGAGTTGAAAAAAGGTGACAGATTTTGGTATGAAAATCACGTACCCCCTTCATCGTTCAACAAAGGTAAATTAAGAACACTCTGATTCAGGGTTAAGATTAACACAATTAGTAATTAGGAATGAGTCGAGATTTGTGTAGTTTGTTGCATTTGGAAAAGATGCTAGGTTAAGTCGAATACAATTGGTTGTTTCTGAATAATTTGAAATGTAAGGTTCAACACCATTTGCTGAATTTGAATGAAATAGCTCCCATGACTGAATGATAAGATTTGTTTACTGTTTCTGAAACACGAAACTATTTTTTTACTTCTAGAACAACTGAAAGAAATCCGAAAAACTTCACTGGCCAGAATTTTCTGTGACAACGCTGATATCGATGTTTTCATGCAGCCGTCCACCATGTTGGTTAGCGATTCCTTCTTGTACGTAAACTGTTATAACTATGTTGGTGAGGGATTCTTTATTGTAAGTGAACCGTGGTAACAGAAGTAAAACGAAACTCTCTGTTCCAATTTTTAACACACCTCATTCATGGATAAAGTATTCCCTGTTAGTTAAATCGTAACGCAGGAAAACCGATTTATTTGTTTCATATATTTTAATCCAATCATTTTCATTTTGGATGCTCACTCACTATTCGATTTGTTTGTTTGTTTGTTTTGGAATTTCGCACAAAGCTACTCGAGGGCTATCTGTGCTAGCCGTCCCTAATTTAGCAGTGTAAGACTAGAGGGAAGGCAGCTACTCATCACCACCCACCGCCAACTCTTGGGCTACTCTTTTACCAACGAATAGTGGGATTGACCGTCACATTATAACGCCCCCACGGCTGAAAGGGCGAGCATGTTTGGCGCGACCGGGATGCGAACCCGCGATCCTCAGATTACAAGTCGCACGCCTTAACACGCTTGGCCATGCCGGGCCCCTCACTATTCGACAAAATTTATCTGCGCTAGCTGTCCCTGATTTTGAGCTCGTAGATGACATGAGGTATAACCCGACACTAATTCTTTGTACAGGTGGTTTTAACCATCAATCTTATAGCGCCAAGTTAAAAAGTGCAATTTTAAACGAACGGAATACGAACCGTGGACTTTAAGATGTGTAACTCAGCACGTCTATCTCCTAGGGAAGCTCAGTCAAGTAAACCTTCAAACAGTGAAACTGACATATCAACAAAATCGGAATTGATCTAAGTATTCTCTGATTGGTTGAGAGGGATGGGGTTCCCCGTGTCTCGTGGAAAATGAGTGGCTTCATCCATACGATTTGATCAGTTCTAAATACTGAACGAAGTATAAAGTAACAAACGGCGTGCTTGGACTGAGAATCTGAGGTTCGTGACTTACTGCCACAGAAACATGCCTGGGAGTTATAAGAGTGAAAATCAGATTCCATAAATCAACGCCATCAGTAGTTAGCGATGTGTGCTGCAAAGAAGCTGTCCTTTCTGAGTCTTCTGTCTGCTTAACATTAGAAATGCGTAGCTAGGCCTTTTGTAGCTTTACACTGACCGTTGTAAGACGAACAAACAATATAGCTTTACACTGACCATTGTAAGACGAACAAACAATATAGATCTCCACTGACCGTTGTAAGTCGAACAAACAATATAGCTTTACACTGGCCATTGTTAGACAAACAAACAATATAGCTTTACACTGACCTTTGTAAGACGAACAAACAATATAGCTTTACACTGGCCATTGTTAGACAAACAAACAATATAGCTTTACACTAACCATTGTAAGACAAACAAACAATATAGTTTTACACTGACCATTGTAAGATTATCTAACAATGTAACGTTACACAGACCATTGTAAGACGAACAAACAATGAAACTTTACACTGACCTTTGTAAGACGAGCAAACATGAGATTATTTAATACATGCGGCAGTGAATAATATTAAAACAATATAATTAAAATAATATTAAACAGCCCGACGATTTGGGGGATTTAGACTATTTTTTTCATCGCAGAACCTTTCGTACATTCCTTCAAGAAGCAAATTTATTTAGTTTCTTTGTAGAACCGTTAGGCTTAACATTAAAAACGATGAAAAACAAGTAAATTATTCAAACCTAGTGACTTTTATTTTACGGAAGTCCATAATTTTCAAGTTTAGAATCCTGGCTATTGGTATCGCTTCAAATCTCCGTTAGAAGTCGCTGTCTATTTATAGTTAAGCATAAAGATAAATAATGGATTAGCTGTGCTGTACTCACCAGGGGATGGAAACCCATTTTTTATCGTTATGAGCATTGATACCACTGACTCTCTGGGTGGTGACTATTTAATGGAAGTGTTATAAACTCAAATATTCTCCAGTGGTTTGGTTTAACTCTAAATCTCCCCTAGCAGTGTGTGTTTTTAAATATGGTAATATCTCTATTTAAAAGTCTGTCCGACTGTAGCCTGCAAGCACTTTTAGAGTGAAAATATGACATAACGATGTATTAAATGTTCCTGAATAATGTAACAAACTGTTCAAATAGTAGAAGATCTACAAACACAAAACGTTGTCAGAATATCGATACGAAAACTTTTTGTTAGTTTTTTTCTTTAATTTCCCCGATTCACATTCAGTAAAATCTAGAACTTTAAGGTTTATACTCTATATATGTAACGGATTTCATTCCGTTTTCTTAAGCTGGTAGATATGTAGTTTACTACAAGAGCTATTTGTCATCAGGTGTTTGTTTTTGTATTTACAGGAATGCTAAACAGACATGTTCTTCTCAAAGCATTCCTCGAATGAATCTCTCCAAATGGAAAACAGGTATTCCCGTAACGTGGTTTGTACTTCATATTCTTAGTTTTAACAAAAGAAAACTCATTATTATCTAATATCCCTTGCCGACAATCAACTGTAGTTAGTCAGTATACATTGTACAAACAACTGCAATTAGTATACGTTCTACAAACAACTGTAGTTAGAATAAATTGTACAAAAAACTGCAGTTAGTTGTACAAACAACTGTAGTTAGTTAGTATACATTGTACAAACAACTGTAGTTAGTTAGTATACATTATACAAACAACTGTAGTTAGTTAGTATACATTATACAAACAACTGCAGTTAGTATACATTGTACAAACAACTGTAGTTAGTTGGTATAGATTATACAAACAACTGTAGTTAGTTGGTATATTTTGTACAAACAACTGAAATTAGTTGGTATACATTGTACAAACAACTGCAGTTAGTTGATATACATTGTACAAATAACTGCAGTTAGTTGGTATACATTGTACAAACAACTGCAGTTAGTTGGTATACATTGTACAAACAACTGCAGTTAGTTGGTATACATTGTAGAAACAACTGTAGTTAGTTGGTATACATTGTAGACAATTGCAGGTCGGATAATACTCCTTACAGATAGATGCTAGCCAATTAGTGTTTCTTACAAATAAACAGCTGTTGGTAGGATAATATTTCTTACAGGAAAACGATTTTAAGGAGTTATGTTTGGAATGTTAAGTTCGTTGTTTAGATAAACCATGTAATACAGTTTGCTTTCTTACAGAGTTGCCAAACTTTTCTATACCAGAAGAAGTTTTGAAAGAATCTATCAACCGCGCCTTTCTTGAAGCAGCTCAGCTACAAGAAACAGAAATGAGAACCGTGCTGCCTAACGGTACGTAGAACAACAGAAACAGAGAACCGTTCTGCCTAACGGTACGTAGAACAACAGAAACAGAGAACCATGCTGCCTAACGGTACGTAGAATTACAGAAACAGAGAACCGAGCTGCTTAATTGTACGTAGAACTACAACAAATACAGATAACCAATTTGGCCTACTAGTATGTCGAACTACAACATATACAGAGAACCATGTTGACTAATGGTACTTGGAACTACAACAGACACAGAGAATCATGTTGACTACAGGTATGTAGAACTACAACAGACACAGAGAACCATGTTGACTAATGATACTTGGAACTACAACAGACACAGAGAATCATGTTGACTACAGGTATGTAGAACTACAACAGACACAGAGAACCATGTTGACTAATGGTACTTGGAACTACAACAGACACAGAGAACCATGTTGACTAATGGTACTTGGAACTACAACAGACACAGAGAATCATGTTGACTACAGGTATGTAGAACTACAACAGACACAGAGAACCATGTTGACTAATGGCATGTAGGACTAAAAACTTGAATCATATGAAGATCTGTCTTTTTGGTTTAAGTTATGTGATCACTAGATATGGATGTTACAAAAACTTGAATTTTAAGTCGTTGTTGAGTCGTTTGAAAAGTGCTCTTTAAGATTGAGGAATTAATTGTTGACAATCACGTTGCAGGTGTTGCTAGAAAAGGAAGTCCAGAGGCTGTCCACTTAGGATTTCTCCGTCCAAAGATACAAGCTCGCATGATTTCTAATCATTCTCTTGTACTGGAGCTGGCGTCTCAGGGTTTCGTCTCTTCCATGATTAACAGGTCTGTTTGGCTTAAAAATGGTTTAAAACATTTATTTTGTTTTATATAGGAGTTCATTCATCTTTGGTAGTTTGCAGGTGGAACTGTAAACACTAATTTTCTTATGAAGGAAAAATATGTGGATGAACCATAAAACTCTTCCTTACCCTTCTCAGTGTATAATCGTTATTAGTTATAAGACATGAATAATTTATTCTTATTAATTTTAAGGTGTTAATAATTTATCGTTACTAGTTATCAGATGTTGGTCCTTTATCGTAATTACTTATAAGATATTAATAATTTATCTTTATTAGTTTTAAGATATTAATCACTTATCATTAGTTGTTATAAAATATTAATCGTTCATCGTTATTAGTTATAAAATATTAAACATTTATCTTTATTAGTTATAAAATATTAACCGTTTATCTTGATTAATTATAATATATTAATCATTTATCGTTAGTAGTTATATTAAACATTTATCGCTATTAGCTATAACATAATAATCGTTTATCGTCATTAGTTATAAAATATTGAACATTTATCTTTATTAGTTAAAATATTAATCGTTTATCTTTTAAGTTTTAAGATATTAAACATTTATCGTTAGAATTATAAGATGTTAATCGTTTATCGTTATCAGTTATAAGATATTAATCATTTATCGTTAGTAGTTATAAGATATTAAACATTTATCTTTATTAGTTATAAGATATTAACAGTTTATCGTTACTAGTTATGAAATATTAACTGTTTATCTTTTCCACTTATAAGATATTAATAAGTTATTGTTATTAATTATAAGATATTAATAATTTATCTTTATTAATTATAATATATTAATAACTTATCTTTATTAGTAATAAGATATTAGCCGCTTATTGTTATCAGTTACAAGATATTAATAATTTATCTTTATTAATTATAAGATATTAGCCGTTTATCGTTATTAATTATGAGTTATTAATCATTAATGGTTATTAATTATAATACATTAATCACTTATCTTCATTAGTTATAAGATATTAATAATTTATCGTTATTAGTTATAAGATATTACTCGTTTATGGTTATTAATTATAATATATTATTCATCTATTGTTATTACTAATAAGATATTAATCATTTATGGTTATTAATTATAAGGTATTAATAATTTATCTTTATTAGTTATATTATATTAATAATTTATAGTTGTTAATTATAAAATATTAATAATTTATCATAATTAGTTATAAGATCTTGATCGTTTATGGTTATTAATTATAAGATATTAAACATTTATCGTTAGTAATTGTAAGATATTAAACATTCATCTTTATTAGTTATAAGATATTAACAGTTTATCGTTACTAGTTTGGCATGGCCAAGCGCGTAAGGCATGCGACTCATAATCTGAGGATCGCGGGTTCGCGCCCGCGTCGCGCTAAACATGCTCGCCCTCCCAGCCGTGGGGGTGTATAATGTGTCGGTCAATCCCACTATTCGTTGGTAAAAGAGTAGCCCAAGAGTTGGCGGTGGGTGGTGATGACTAGCTGCCTTCCCTCTAGTCTTACACTGCTCAATTAGGGACGGCTAGCACAGATAGCCCTCGAGTAGCTTTGTGCGAAATTCCCAAACAAAAGTTACTAGTTATGAAATATTAAACAGTTATCGTTAATAATCATAAAATATTAAACAATTATTAATTATAAGTATCAAAACATTAATCGCTACTAGTTATAAGATATTAATCATTTATCTTTTCCACTTGTAAGATATTAATAATTTATTGTTATTAATTATAAGATATTAATAATTTATCTTTATTAGTTATAATATATCAATAACTTATCTTTATTAGTTATACGCTATTAGCCGTTTATTGTTATTAATTACAAGATATTAATAATTTATGGTTATTAATTATAAGATATTAAACATTTATCGTTATTAATTGTAAGATGTTAAACATTTATCGTTATTAATTGTAAGATATTAAACAATTATCTTTATTAGTTATAAGATATTTATCATGTATATTTATTAGTTATAAGATTTTGATTGTTTAGCATTGTTATTATGGGACATTAATCAACTTTACTTATTAGCTATAAGGTATTAATCGCTTATCTTTATCAGCTATAGGATATTAATAGTGTATATTTCTTAGTTATAGGATATTAATTGTGTATATATTTAATTATTTATCTTTATTAGTTATAAGACATTAATTATTTATCTTTATTAGTTATAAGACATTAATTATTTATCTTTATTAGTTATAAGATATTAATCATTTACTGTAATTGGTTATAAGATGTTGATCTTTGATGGTTATTTGTTATAATACATTGATCAATTAACGTTATTAGTTGCATTGTATTAATAATTTATCTTTATTAATTATAATATATTGATCATTTATCATTATTAATTATAAGATATTGATTATTTATCGTCATTAGTTATAACATGTTAACCATTTATCGTTATTAGTTATAACATATTATTTCTGTATGTTTATTGGTTATTAGATATTAATTTACAACTTAAGTTGTCTGAAAATACAGTTGAATTTCTGTTTACATAAAATAGTGAGAACTGAATATTTTTATTTGAAGATATCATTGTCATGTTACATAAAGATAACATAAATATATTTATTATAATACCTGGAGATACCATAGACGTTGTTATGTTACATATCATAGATATTGTTAAGTTACGATAAGAAATGAATAGAATGTGTTCCAACAGAGGCTCCAATCCAAGCGATATGCAAGATATTATGACTGCTCTGCCAAAAATCGACCTGAAAAAGTTCGTTGATCTTCCGGAAGATGTCAGATGTAACGAGGATGATGTTGTTCAATGTGACCTCGCCACGAAGTTCCGGACATTTTCCGGTCGTTGTAATAATATCAAGAATCCAGATTTGGGAATAAGCATGACAACTTTTCACAGGATCCTTCCTCCGGTGTACCAGGACGGTAAGAAACGTTTTGTAGATCCTTCCTCCGGTGTACCAGGACGGTAAGAAACATTTTGTAGATCCTTCCTCCGGTGTACCAGGACGGTAAGAAACGTTTTGTAGATCCTTCCTCTGGTGTACCAGGACGGAAAGAAACGTTTTGTAGATCCTTCCTCCGGTGTACCAGGACGGTAAGAAACGTTTTGTAGATCCTTCCTCTGGTGTACCAGGACGGTAAGAAACGTTTTGTAGTTTCTTCTTTAGTCGCAGGACGGTAATAAACGTTTTGAAGTTCCTCCTCCAGTCGCAGGACGGTAATAAACGTTTTGTAGTTTCTCCTCTAGTCGCAGAACGGTAATAAACGTTTTGTAGTTTTTCCTCCAGTCGCAGGAGCAGGACGGTAATAAAAGTTTGGAAGTTTTTTCTTTAGTTGCATGTTAGTAGTAAAAGTTTGAAAGTTTCTTCTTAGTCCCAGGATGGTAATAAACGTTTTGAAAGTAAGTTAGAACAGTGTAACTGGATACATGAACTAGAACTTACCTTCAAATAAAACATAATTAATTTAGAACAGTGTAACTGGGATAGATAAACTACAACTTACCTTCAAATAAAAGATAATTTTAATTTTCTTAATCTGGTAATGTTTTGACAACCTACTTTTGGGTTTATTTTTCTGTTTGACACCAGATAGAGCTTCTAATCCGTTTTTTTATGTCAGGTATGAGCACAGCAAGAAGCCATGGTATTCGTGGGAGAACTCTTCTTTCTCCAAGAGTTATCTCGACAACACTACACTATGACATAAGCACTCCACACATTCGGAACTCTCTAATTCTAATGCAGTTTGCACAGTTTTTGGACCATGATCTGACATTCACCCCAATGAATCAAGGTTGGTAAACATTGTGTTACTTTGTAACAGTCTTCAGTTTCCACCATATAATAATATTCATTATAAGTTTTCTAACTGTGTATTGGTTGACGTTTCTGTTGTATTTTATTTTATGTTCTCTGTTTTGTTGTTGCGTTTTAATGTATAATCCCAGTGTCGTTGTGCTTTATATGTCATCTGTGTTGTTATGTTTTAATGCCCTTTGTGTTGTTTTTGTTTTTTAATATATGTCCCCTGTGTTGTTACAATGCTTTATATTATGTCCCTCTATCGTTGTGTTTTATATGTCCTCTGTGTTGTTATGTTTTGAATCAGTTCTGGACATATCCGTGGTTATCAGCCTGAAGAAACATTGTTGTATTTTCACGACTTCTCCACTTGAATCAGTTATGAAAATACTTGTGATTTTTTAGCCTGATGAAACATTGTTGTATTTTCGCGACTTCTCCACTTGAATCAGTTATGAAAATACTTGTGATTTTTCAGCCTGAAGAAACATTGTTGTATTTTCACGACTTCTCCACTTGAATCAGTTATGAAAATACTTGTGATTTTTCAGCCTGATGAAACATTGTTGTGTTTTCTTGACTTGTCCACCTGGATTAGTTTTGGAGATTCTCGTTGTTTTAAGCCAGGTATAACATTGTTGTGTTCTATCAAAGGTCCCCTTGGATCAGTTTTAAGCTGTAAAGACTGCGAATCCGGACGTACTGTCCATCCTGAATGTCTGCCTATTCCTTTACCCAAGAATGACCCATTTTATCCAGCTGTTGATATAACCACAGGACGACCGACGTGCATTTCATTCGTTCGTTCGATGCCTGGCCAACTGAATTTAGGTAAGTCACCGTGCTTATCTTATTTCTAACCACGTTCAGAGATAGCTGGGTAGGAAGTAAAAATGGGCCAAGTTTAGCCTGGTCGAGGATCCATGGTTCGCATCTTGTTGTAGCAAAATCACACTCCACACTTTGGGGCCAAGGTTGCACTATAAAGATGATGGTGAAATCCCGTTAGGTGACTAAAGTAGATTAAGAATTGACGGGGGGTACTGGTGACTATCTAACCTATCAGTTCAATAATAGGAACTGCCAACGTAGATGGCGCTTGTGTAGTTTTGCACGAATATCTGAAACAATGACCAAAAATACTGTAAAAACAGCCAAACAGTTATTAATTCAGGTAATATCTCAAGTAAAAACACGTATTAAGTGAATTGGTTGTAGAGTAAAAAACATGGCTTCGTTTCAGGACAGCGAGAACAGATAAATCAGGTGACGTCATATCTTGACGCATCTCAGATTTACGGATCCGATAAGTGTGACGCTCAGAAACTGAGGACTTTTACTGGAGGAAGGCTGAAAACGACTCCTCACCCTTCTGGAGAAAAGGACTTGCTACCGCAGACTTCAGCTCATAGTGAATGTAGAGCGCCCTCTGGTATTTGTTTTGAAGCCGGTAAGCCTTCAACAACTTACTGAAATTAAACTCAAATAAAGTTATAATTTTAATCAACTAAAAAACGTTTGTTTAATGCACATGTTCAACCATGTGTGTGGCTTCTATGTGTAGTATCACTGATACCAGGCCGTTGTTTAAGTGACTATACATACATATATGTAAGTCTTTATAGTTTAATCCTAGGATTACTGAAAAATTCATATTAGGTTTATCTGTTGTTAAAGTATGTTTTAAAAAAACTATCTATGCACCAAATTGCTTGTGTGCTCTAAACCTTGTTGATTACAATGTCCCTAAAACACTGTTGGTTACAATGTCCCTAACGCATTGTTGGTTGCAAGGTCCTTAACCAACACATTGTTGGTTACAAAATCCCTAAGATCACCAAATAATGGTGGAGTCTGCTGTGTATATTATATAGAAAATTAGTGAATTTCTTTTAGTTTTTGACAGCTCTTTAAACTGAGTGTTGTAACAAGAAAAAACAAAATCACTCAATCTTATGCAATATGTGAACTCCACTGGTAGTGAATCGTATATTAGAAAAATAACCCAGAATAATAACGTGTTTTAAAGATCTTACTTTACAAGAAGAGTTCTGGCCTGGTATGGTCTGACGGTTAGAGCTCTTGTGGTGGTTACAATATAATGTTTTGTTTAAAGGACATCTAATTATTGCTGCAGCTAGGACGCCATGCTTGGTCGAAAGGGCATCTGAATATTTTGGTGTCTGTAATGCCACGTTTGGTTCAGAGGGTATCTAATTGTTGAGGGTTCAGATACAAAAGGATGTGCCAATCAGCAATTTCCTGAAGGATCGTGGAAAATGTTTTCTTTTTATGACCATTACTTTGCTATATTTGTTCCATAATCAGCATTTTCTTTGAAAGTCTTCAAATTAGTTTAAAATGTTAAAATATCTTTCATTGATAAGAAAGAAATATCCAAAGATTTCATCTACGAGAATACGTTTTCTTCTTAAAATGTATTTATATGTAGGCGATATCTTTGAAATGTAATATTTGTTTATAGGTTACACTTCTTTACTTTTCAAAGTTTTACTTTTATTTCTAGTGTTACTCGTCTTTCTTTCAAACCTGGTCGTTCTATTCAAATAATGATCGCATACGTTTAAACTCGGATCTTTTTATTTAGGTGACTCGCGTGCTAGTGAACAGCCAGGTTTAACCACATTGCACACAATCTTCTTACGAGAACACAACAGGATTGTGGAAAATCTTCAGAAGGTGAACCGTCACTGGAGAGATGAGGAACTCTACCAGAATGGTAAGTGGCTATAGAGGACTTGTTCCTTGTGTCAGAATGCGAGGAACACTATCGGAATGGTAAGTGGCTATAGAAGGACTTTTTCCTGGTGTCAGAATGTGAGGAACTCTACCATAATGGTAAGTGGCTGTAGCAGGACTTGTTCCTGGTGTCAGAATGCGAGGAACACTATCAGAATGGTAATTGGCTGTGGTTCCTGGTGTCAGAATGTGAGGAACTCTACCAGAATGGTAAGTGGCTGTAGCAAAACTTGTTCCTGGTGTCAGAATGTGAGGAACTCTACCTGAATGGTAAGTGGTTATAGAGGACTTGTTCCTGGTGTCAGAATGCGAGGAACACTATCAGAATTGTAAGTGGCTGTAGCAGGACTTGTTCCTGGTGTCAGAGTGTGAGGAACTCTACTTGAATGGCAAGTGGCTGTAGCAGAACTTGTTCCTGGTGTCAGAATGTGAGGAACTCTACCTGAATGGTAAGTGGTTATAGAGGACTTGTTCCTGGTGTCAGAGTGTGAGGAACTCTACCTGAATGGTAAGTGGCTGTAGCAGGACTTGTTCCCTGGTGTCACAGTGTGAGGAACTCTACCTGAATGGTAAGTGGCTGTAGCAGGACATGTTCCCTGGTGTCAGAATGTGAGGAACTCTACCTGAATGGTAAGTGGTTATAGAGGACTTGTTCCTGGTGTCAGAGTGTGAGGAACTCTACCTGAATGGTAAGTGGCTGTAGCAAAACTTGTTCCTGGTGTCAGAATGTGAGGAACTCTACCTGAATGGTAAGTGGTTATAGAGGACTTGTTCCTGGTGTCAGAGTGTGAGGAACTCTACCTGAATGGTAAGTGGTTATAGAGGACTTGTTCCTGGTGTCAGAATGCGAGGAACACTATCAGAATTGTAAGTGGCTGTAGCAGGACTTGTTCCTGGTGTCAGAGTGTGAGGAACTCTACTTGAATGGCAAGTGGCTGTAGCAGAACTTGTTCCTGGTGTCAGAATGTGAGGAACTCTACCTGAATGGTAAGTGGTTATAGAGGACTTGTTCCTGGTGTCAGAGTGTGAGGAACTCTACCTGAATGGTAAGTGGTTATAGAGGACTTGTTCCTGGTGTCAGAATGTGAGGAACTCTACCTGAATGGTAAGTGGCTGTAGCAGGACTTGTTCCCTGGTGTCAGAGTGTGAGGAACTCTACCTGAATGGTCAGTGGTTATAGAGGACTTGTTCCTGGTGTCAGAGTGTGAGGAACTCTACCTGAATGGTAAGTGGCTGTAGCAGGACATGTTCCCTGGTGTCAGAATGTGAGGAACTCTACCTGAATGGTAAGTGGTTATAGAGGACTTGTCCCTGGTGTCAGAATGCTAAGAACTTTACCAGAATGGTAAGTGGCTGTAGTAAGACTTGTTCCCTGGTGTCATATCTAGATAGGTAGATGATCCTTAATGTCTGTTGAATTATTAACCTTGTTGGTTTTAAAACTTCTGATAATTTTTGTTCCTTGTAGGACGCCGAATTCTTTCAGCTGTCATGCAGCACATGACTTACAACGAGTTTCTGCCACGTGTCTTGGGCTGGGAGACAGCCGCAAAGTTCAGGTTGAAGTTAGAACACGAGGGATATTACAAGAGCTACGATCCAAACTGCAAACCTCGAACTTTTAACGAGTTCGCCACTGCAGCTTTTCGTTTTGGTCACAGCCTTATCAAACCAATGTTCCAACGGATGGACAAAGATTACAGTAAACTACAGAACTCTTTGCGACTAAGAAGTGGGTTCTTTAATCCTAACGTGTTGCTTCAGCGTACGTATACCTATACACAGACATAAAGTATATATCTGTAAAGTATACATGTTTTGTAACGTCTGGTCTTAGGTTTGCATTAGAGGAATAGTCAATAAATTAGATGCTTTTCGTACACTTACATCTAGTCGGTGATAAGTCATCGCATGTGGTCAGGCTGCTCCTATAATTTTAAACCTTATTACAAAAAATAAAAGATATATTATTTGATGCTTTAGACTAACTGTTTAATGCTGTTTTTTTTTTTAAATTAGAACCTGAATGTTTATCGTTAAAGTGAAGCTGATAACGCCAGTTAGTTGTTTTTTTTTACGTACTGGCTTTAGTATCTATCTCCAATATGTCCAGTCATCTTTCCTTGCCAAATCTCAGGTAACGTCGTAGACCAGATAATTAGAGGCCTAGTGGCCACTAGCATGGAGACTTTGGACAACACCATTACTGAAGAAGTGACTAATCATCTGTTCGAAGACAGTCGGGTTCCGTTTTCGGGAATGGACTTGGCTGCTCTGAACTTGCAACGTGGGCGGGACCACGGGCTACAACCTTATAACAACTACCGAAAGATCTGTAACTTGACGAGGGCGCGAAGGTTCGAAGACCTGACCAATGAAATCCCTGTTCACATTGTGACGAAGCTTCAGCAAGTGTACGAGTACGTATTTGTTTTATTACCAGGTGAAAATCTATCGCCCACCCACCCAGCTAACAAATCATATAAAACTATTTACCTTGACTTGCGTTTTCCATATTCTTCCAACTATTAACCTGGACTTTTCTATCAATTGCAATTTTTGTGTTGTTTTAGCTCTGTTAACTAAAGTGGTCTATTTACTTGGGCTTTCTTAAATCTTGTATTTCTCTATATAATTTCAGGTTTTCTAATGAAATAAATCTGTTTATCTGGATTTTTTTATCACTCGCATTTTCTATATTATTTCAGTTTTATTGGTAAAATCGAATTGTTGGCCTGGACTTTTTATCACTTGTCTTTTCCGTGTTAGTTCTGTTGATGACATCGACTTATTTACCGGAGGACTTGTGGAGACTCCTCTGAATGGTGGGCTGGTGGGTCCAACTTTTGGTTGTATTATTGGACTTCAATTTAATATTCTACGACACTGTGACCGATTCTGGTATGAAACTGACGAGCCTCTTGTACGATTTACTGAAGGTAAAGTCCACGTGTTAAAGAAGTAATAGAACTGTCAGTATATAAACAGAAAATTTCAAAGTATTTTACACATGTGTTTTTTTAGAATAAAAAAAAACAATTAACAATAACAAAATTGTAACCAAGTTTTAGATGAACTAAAAAGAGCAGATTATGTTTGACACTTGAATGTAGGCTTATTTTTAATAATTTTTCTATTATGTTTCTTACTGAAGTAGGTTTAGTTTTAATACCTTTTCCTGTTATGTTTTTTACTGAAGCAGGCTTAGTTTTAATAACTTTTTCAATAATAAACATAATTATTGAAGTAGGCTTAGTTTTAATACCTACTTTATTATGTTTATCATTGAACGGAGCTTTTAATTGTTTCTGTTAAACAAATCATTAAATCCTTGTTTGTACCCATTGGTTTCAGACCAACTGGAAGATATCAGAAGAGTATCCTTGGCCAAGATTATCTGTGATAATTCTAATACTATTAACGTCATCCAACGTTGGGCATTTGATCTCCCTGATCATTTTTTGTGAGTTCAGTCTTTTTAATAACCATAAATGTTTTTGTATGTTTAGGTTTTGTTTTTGATCAAGATATATTTTGCAAGGTTGAGTTTTGTTAGTGACGTGAAGCGATTTTGTTTGTTTAGATTTGTGTAGATTCAGAGGTTGTTTTGTAAGGCTACGTTTTTTTTAATGACCAGAAATACCTGTTTACCACCAAACAATGTGACTTTAGAAAGAGAAATGCTGTTTAATTTAAAATGCTTGCTACTGAATGGATCACAGTTAGATCTATCTAAATACACCAAGTGTATTTAACAGTATTTACATTAAAGAAAACAACCGTGTTTATTAAATGAGTTAATTTGTTAAATGTTCTTATTAAGCACCAAGGTTGTTTCTATTTGAGTCTCAACGATCCAAATGTGTTAGAAATAACACCACACTGAACATTACAGTTTCCTCTAAGAACATTAACTGTTACTAACACTTGTCACACGAATATGTACTTTCATTGAAAGTAAGCAATAACGATATCTTGAGAGGATCTTCTTGTCATATTGTACCCCTTAGGAACCCCCGGGTTCTCTGCAAAACCCTTCCGGGCTTGAATCTGGACAACTGGAAAGAACTATCTTCTTGCAGTGTGGGAAACACCCAACTTCGCCTTAGAACCCGTGACCGAGTTTCTCCGTGTAAGATGTGTTCTTGTACGACAGAGGGCGTGAGTACCTGAATAGTTTGTTTGTTTGTTTTCAATTTCGCGCAAAGCTACACAAGGGCTATCTGCGCTAGCCGTCCCTAATTTAACAATGTAAGACTAGAGGGAAGGCAGCTAGTCATCACCACCCATCGCCAACTCTTGGGCTACTCTTTTACCAGTGAATAGTGGGATTGACCGTTACATTATAATGATTCTATGGCTGAAAGGGCGAACATGTTTGGTGAGACGGGATTCGAACCCGCGACCCTCGGATTGCCTTAACCACCTGGCCATGCCGGGCAGCTGAATAGTGTTAAACTGATTTTAAATTGCATTTTCAACAGCACTGTTGTTACATGGTAACCTTCTTTAACTGTCAGTTGTTACTATGTAGCATGCTTACTGTCTATTAGTGCACTGTAACCTTCTTCAGTTGTAACGGTAAAGATGCCTCCCGCTAGTACAGCGGTAAGTCTGCGGATTTACAACGCTAAAATCAGGGTTTCGAGTCCGCTCGGTGGGCTCAGCAGATAGCCTGATGTGGCTTTGCTATAAGAAAAACACGCACACACATGGTAAAGATATATAATAGAATATGGTAACTGTCGTTAGTGAAGTAACATGTCTTTCTTATTGTTTCTGTGATATATTCGGTTTCACTTGTAAATATAGATATTCCAAGATAATAACGTTGTGTCTAGAGTCACAGCTATTAGTGAATATTCACTAACGTTCGTGAAGTTTTGGTTTACAAATTGAAAACAAACCGCGAGAAACAGATACTAAAGTTTATTAAATGTCGTTCAACGAATGACAAAACTATCCCGTTTAACAAATATGGAATAATCCGGCTGAAATAAACTGCTAATTGTGAGAAATAACGTAACACTAGTTTCAATATTGACTCTCGTATATTTAATAAAGTCACACACATTAAAAACAAGGTTGTAACCTTAATTCGAAAAGTGTTCAAAGATTTGTGAGACATGGATTCGTACGAGTATATTAAAGTTTGTAACTGTACAAGTTTGTGATTTTTGATTTGATTTTTTATCTAAAACTTTCATTTCATTTGATAATTTATGTTTACATACTGTGAAAGTTGTGGTTCCTATCGTGTGAATCGTAAAAGCGGTTGTGACGTCACTGACAACAATATATAAAATATAATAACCAGTTTAACTGTTTGAAAAAGCTAGTTAGGCTTGGTTCAAAGTGAAGTTATTTATGTTGTCACCTTCGATGTTAACGGTGTTTTCGGTCATAATTCTAATGACACTTCTATGGTTTTATCTTCAGGGGTTTATACTCCCAATAAGATTAGTTATACTTTGGGTAATTTTATTTTTAATATTTTTTCAGGTAATATGTAGCTCCTTGAAAGTCCATAACTGCTTCTTGTTGGCGGCGTCCTTTCCACCGGACTCTATTCTGCAGGACGAAGTGTGCACTGTCCAGTGTGCGTACGCCATGCGCGGCTTATCTTCTGTCAACCACCCGAGTTCTAACTTAATAATCTCACTGTGACTAAAAGTTTCACATCAATAAATGTACACGGTACAAACTATTTATCAATCTCTTTATAAGTTTGTTTTTCTGGAAATTTTGGAACGGTAATGAGGAAATGGTGTATAATTTCCAGAGTTTAACAGTAAACTGTTGGTTGAATTAAAGTTGATACACTATTCAGTTTTTAAAATAACGGTTGTTGCTTGAGTTAACTACATCTTTACATTGATCATTAACCTTACACGAGGAGGGCTCAGCTGTTTAATGTGTTGTTGTTTTTCTAAAGTTAGTATTAACCAACACTGTCAAAGAACATCTTTAACAACGACTTTCGTGGTTATTTAAGGTTAAAGATGTTTGGAATTTAAAGGTTAACATTTCTTTATGTATTATACATCGAATTCTTTGAAAACTGATATATGTTCTGAAGCAGTTATACAGTAAACCCTTTAAGATGTTTAGAAACTTAACATTAATATTTCTAGGCTTACGTAGACATGTATCGACATTAAAGTGTAACGTTTCAGAACGGTTATCAAGTAAAGTAAAGGTGCTAAAATCAACTCGTGGTACAACTGATTTACCAAATGATGTGTGACTCAAAAAGTCCAAAAGTCTCGTTCATGAGCACGTGCTACTTACAATATTACTAACCTAAAGAATCAATACAAAACTCTATCGGACGAAAGACGAGCGGAGAACCACAAAGACAATTGATGAGTAATTGAAATCACGACAGTGTCCAGTTTGTAGTATTGTATGAAAATAAATATAATAAGTAGGAGTTATGTATTCATACAAATATTTATTTGACAAAAGATAAAATAATTTAACATAAGTAATACATCGTAAATGGATCACAGGACAATGGTCAGAAATAATTAAGAGAAACGTTGGGTAATTGAATTGCTCGAATAATAAAATAACAATAGAAAAACCAGTTTTAACTTCCGGTGATGATGTCCACAAGTGGAGCGAAGTGGAAATGGTCGCAGAGGTCGAAACGGTTGAACATAGTGATGACCTTGGATTTTAGGACAGGCGGTGTTTCACACGAGGGGGCGCCAAAACGAGTGGGAGGTGTTCGTTCCGCGAGCCAAGCCACCTTGCAATCGCAATGAAGAGGAATGTCTAATGAGAAAAGAATTTCAATATACAATATATTTATAGTAGTGAAACTAGTAGAAACTGAACATAGACACAGATAACAACACTTATATAAGAACAATTAGAAGTGAAGAATTACTTAATCATGAACATAATGTCAATCATGGTGTCATCAAATATACACGTTTATTGTACATAAATATATTATTTATTGTGGGAAGAATTACTGAAAACGTTTTTCAGTTGACTATAATGAAGTACAAACAGATATCTTTACAGTGTTAAGACATACAGTGATGGAGAAATATAGATATAATTACAGTAGTGATATAAGACATACAATAATGGTGAAATATAAAAAGATGAGTGGAGATATTTGTCGGTTAATACAAACTATAAAGTGTCTGTTTTAGGCTAATACAAACTACGAAGTGTCTGTTTTAATGTAATATAAACCACCTAGTGAGTGTTGCTCTACTCACTGTTGAGATATAGAGTTTTTAGCTGATACCACACGGGGGCAAAGGTCTTCCAGTTGACTGTCGTCAGGAACGTGTAGTACAACCGAATGTTTTCTAACACAGGCATTTCTTCGAACAAGTCATCCGGCAGGAATACCAGTGGGTTTGAACTACAACAACAACAACAAGAAGTAATTTTCAGGCGTCCCGTGAAAATGCAATCGGTATTGACCTAAGAAATAGCATTTGGGTAAACAAACAACAAAGAGCCTTCATTATCTCAGGGCTGTGGTGTTCCCGGGGCACATTAAACTGAGGAATAAACTTTATGTACCTGAAATTAAGTGTTTTTTATAAACAAACACTTTACCAAAAATCACTTTTCCTTTAGCTTTACGTGGTAGCAGGATAGAAGGTATGCTCGGCATTATAGAAAGCGATGTTGTTAATACAGTAGTGGAGTCAGAAAGATATAGGGTTGGAAACAGTGATTGGATCACCCAGGTTTTACACTTCTGGATCGTCGTTTGCATTTAATGTATTTAGGTGAAAATTTGTTTCATGGATGATGTAATATTGTCTAATTATTACACTGGGTATTGTATCAGCCGTTTATTGGTTATAAATAAAGGTTCCTATCTACTGCAACGTACGTGTGATGTTAAGAATTAGCTAAACACACACAAAATAAAAGAAACAGTTTATTTGAGTAAAGAGGGACGTTTGACAAGACAAGTTTACTAGAAGAATTAAATGGGACCAATCTACTGTGAGCAGAGATATAAAGACAGACTGTCTTTGTGGAGTGGCAGAACGGTAGGCATCCACAACTGACAACTAAAATACACGAGCCTGCAGATTCGTTCACAAATCTAGGTACATAATGGCAAGAAACTTCGATGGTCAGTGTAATCGTGCCCATTGTCCAGTCTCGCCCGTGTTCAGCCGGTCTCCTAGCCAAGAAAGAAAACATTTCTGACCGAGGCACAACTGGGCCAAATAGCATGTTGACTGGACCGAATCCACGTGGACAAAAGTGGTCTTTTCAGACACATTAAAGTCCAACCTGCGCGGGAAAGAATTTTGTATAATGTTATTATGAAAAAGAAGTTCATCTAGCGTATTTGGATGTAACTGTGAAGCATCTGTCACGTGATAGAGGGGTGGATCTCCGGTTAGGGTGAAGGGCAATCTTCAAACAGAGGGGATTAAGACATTTCACTGGCCAGACAACAAGGATCTCAAAATCTGTTGAAAACGTTCGAGAAGGTAATTGCTAACGAAATACAAGCTAAGAAACCAAGAAGCATCTTAGGATTTCACTAAGCCATAATCTGTGTATGACATAATGACACTCTTCACACTAAGCCATAATCTGTGTATGACATAATGACACTCTTCACACTCTCCGAGACAATCTCAAGCATTTAAAGGTCAGAGGGAGTAAAATCAAATGTTATAATTAAAATGAGGAACAGACTCTGTGGCCAAGTTTTACCAATTAAGTTAATGGTGTTATATTTAAAACTAGGTTTTCTTAGTTACGGAACATTTTCTTATTTACCAACTATCTACTGATCATTTGCTGTGATACGTTGGTCACAGTTAGTTGGTTTGTTAATGAGGATGTATATATGTGTTTGGATAATAGAAATATGGGTCAACTTACATGACGCGATGTCTACAACCGTTTTACATAAGTTTTAACACTTACACAATACACAATCTCGGAAAAAATAGAGTAACCAAGAAAGGTTGATGTGTTAAACCAATCAGATTTGACTAATCAAACTTGTTTTAACAGTAATGGTTTTTATTTAATACACATTTGCCGATTTTTAACTCATTGTTCAACTTAAAGGAAGTTGCATGTTTTTCTCGCTACTATATTTGTATTAAGTTTTGGCTTTAATATAAGTAGTCTCAAATAATTAGCGTATATTATATATTTTTTATTTGAAATGGACACAGAAAATGATATTAGCCATTGAGGTTTTTATCCTTATTTTAACGTCACTCATCTGACAAATTTGTACAGAGTTGTGCCACTAAAACGTAGCACCGAACCAATGTGTCACGTGTTTAAAATTGATTGAATAGTTAACATTTTCGAATTAATGAGACATCAGCTTCTGTAGTGTTATTAGTGAAAAGCTACACAATAAACTAGTTCCACTCAGTCCTCCACGGATAATTTGTTTATTTAAAGCTAAGCACAAAGATACACAATGGACTCTGCCCACTATTGATATCGAAACTCGGTTTCTAGCGAGATAAGTCCTCAGTCTTACAGCTATGCCACTAGGGGCAGTGATGTTTGAACGTCAATGTATTTACAGTTAAGGCACGAAGAGCAGTTTTTTTGTTGCGTTTTTACTCTGGCGGTAAGTAATGCGAACTACGGAACCACTGGGATGACGGAAATCAGCCACGGAGAATAGAACCCAAAATTATAGTATTGTACGTCCTTAAACATACCTCTGATTCACCAGGAAATTGATTTGTTTGTTTTAGTCACAATGATTTATCTTCCAATATGAATAGAACCCCGAATTTTATTATTGGAAGTTCGTAAACTTACTGTTGTCCTAACGGTGGGCACGCAAACTAATGAGACAGTAACAGGCGATACATTTTGACAAATCGCATCCTCCAGTTAAACGAAGAGCATATCTTTAGAGAAAACTGTATCTCTGATAATCTTATAATGATATCGGCCATTTCATTTTTCACTCACCTCAGGTCCAGTTTCTTCAGGCGTAAAGCCGGTTTCGGAAAGTGGTTTCTCTTGATGTTTGTGAGGCCAATCCGGTTGAGGTTAACCGTTTCTAACTCAGAAAAGTTTCCTAAGAATTCATCCGGTAGGGTCAGAACCGTTCCAAGTTCCCCGTAGCGGCAGTCGTACTGTCGAAGAGTCACCCAAACGTGAATGTCTCCAAAGGAAGAAATCAAACAGCTTCCGGTATTGAATATTAGCTGTTCGAATAGAGGAAAGTCCGCGGATGTGCAGTTATCACAATCAGTGGAGAAACTCTCCACGTTCGTGTCGAAAAACGATAAACTGACCAAGGATGGCGAAAGGTGGAGAAAATCATTCATGAAAGCCACGCTCTCCAGAGAAGAATGTGTCACCTCCAGATGGCTAACTGTTATATTTTCAAAGAGCGGGGGAGGGAGGGAGCTAAGCCTACTCTTGTGAAGTATTATCTTACTTAAATTCACTCCTTCGGCTCCTCTCAACGCTTCTATTAACACGCTCCCGTCGTATATCGTCGAGCAGTTTACAGTAGGACCGTCGAAGCAGTAGCAAGGCCAAATTTCGTCCCGGCTCGGGCACGTTTGTGCAGATCCTCGTGCGAGAAAGAAGAAAACGAGCGCGAATTTAAAGGAAGTCATATTTCTGTGGAAAACAAATGTATCATCAGTACCGTAGGAAGAGGGTGACTTAAGCCTAATCTAACTTTAACGTGATCACGAAACTCGTCTAGAACTGATTGCAACGTGGTTTCAACTGCAAGTTGAACAGACAGGGAGATGTTACGTGTTACACTTTAGCTATAATACGGGATAGAACAGAGATGTTACATTGTAATTATTAGACGGGGTAGAACAAAGATGTTACGTGTTACACTTATTTATACTAAATAAAAATCTAATTTGGAGGATTTGAACTGTTACTTGGAGGTAGTAATCTCTAAGAAGTTTGTACTAAATAAAATCAAATTCAAAGGATTTAAACTGTCACGTGGGTGGAGTAATCTATGATAATTTTGAAATAGATAAAAATCTCAATATGTCTGAATTGATAATTAGACCTACCTATAAACCTTCTTTATGAAGCCACAGGTTAAGTGGATACGAACAGACAGAAACCGCATTTCTGTGCATCCAATAAGATCTCTAATACTCTCATCGAAAAATGTGGACAAAAAAGTTTTCCCACAATACATTTGGCTTGACGTATAATTTCCATTTTGGCCTTGACTTCTTTACGACCGTTGACGTCCACAAAACTTGTCCAACGAGTAATTTTGTCCAACGTGATGCCCTGTTCAACGACCGTACCTGCTTTTGTTTTCTGATTCTCTAAGAAATATGTCAAATATATCCAAGACTGCTTCAAGCCAGTAATAGGTCAAAAACAAGCTATGTTTCTGTTTACATTTTTTAATAGAGTAACATGTCTGTATTTAAAAAAAAACAACTTGAAATTTGCTGTTTCTATAGATACGAATGATCTGTTGAAAATTATCTCCAAAGACGTGGACTGTTGAAAGGTTGTCTTCAGACACATGGATTATTGTTGAAAAGCTGTCTCCAGAGACACGAACTATTATTGAAAGGTTGTTTCTAGAAACATGGATTATTGTTAAAAGGTTGCCTTCAGAGACAAGGACTATTGTTGAAAAGTTGTCTCCAGAGTCACGGACTATCGTTGAAAGGTTGTTTCTAGATCGTTCCCTAAGTATTTAAGACCCGGCATGGCCAAGTGTGTTAAGGCGTGCGACTCGTATTCTGAGGGTCGCGGGTTCGCATCCCCGTCGCGCCAAACATGCTCACCTTCCCAGCCGAGGGGGTGTTATAATGTGACGGTTAATCCCACTATTCGTTGGTAAAAGAGTAGCCCAAGAGTTGGCGGTGGGTGGTGATGACTAGCTGCCCTCCCTCTAGTCTTACACTGCTAAATTAGGGACGGCTAGCACGGATAGCCCTGGAGTCGCTTTGTGCGAAATTCAAAAACAAACAAACCTAAGTATTTACTGATTAACGCCACCTATAGAGTAACTGATTATATTATCTAGTTATTATTTAACCTCTGTACCACTGTAGTGGTTTATACAACCTGTTAACGAGAGTTAGAGATATTTCTAAACGCTGGAAGTGTATACTGGCCTAGTGAGAGAGCTTTGGCATAACATCAAGCGTATTCTCCATCACTTTAAATTATGGGTGGGTTATCAGAGTGACAGCTTGTGAATGATAGGCGGCAGTGTAGTTGTCAGTTGTTCAACGCTAGCCATAAATAAAAATGCAAATTTATCTCAAGATTTGTAGTTGGTGCCCTTTCAGTTACTTAAAAACTGTTTCTTGAAGTTCGTAATAAACTTTGGACTGTCACATAATAAATTAACAATAAATAAAACTAAACATGTGAAAGGCGCTAAGGAGTATTCACTATGTTCCCAGGGTCATGTGTCGAAAGAGAAATTTGGCTTAAAAAAATAACTGTTTGTGACCCAACGGTGTGGCACGAGAACCATGATTAAAAATCGATTGTAACACACCAGTATGGCAGAAGAAACTGTTATAAAGCAGAATTTTTTTGTCTTTTCTAGGTACGCGAGTTTAGTCATCAGAGACCACAGTATGGCTGATTACTTACTAGATCGTAACACTGAGATAAAAGAACTTTACAATAGTTCCACGAGACAGTGCTATTGCACTTCTTAACAGGGAATTTCTTCATACATCGCTTTTTAACACGCCTCATATACTGGTGCGTAACGAGATTTGTCCTTCCCATGAAGTTCAAGGTCTTCGTAATTATATAAGTCTTTTGATCTTATTACATATTTTTGCCATCCAGCGCTTACTCGTGATCAACACAATATTTGTTATTTTCATATTTTCCTAAAGTTTTAACATATTATCCAACTTCTGATAATCATTCCAACATTACAACTAAAAAGAAATTTGTAATATAAAAAAATAATGTTTATTACACCGAAGCAGTCGATTTATATTCTATATTCATCATAATTTTATGTGTCTACTAACTTTGATACTAGATGTCAGTTATTGTCACTGCTGTTGTCTAGATACCTATTATAAAGCAGTGTTCTACAGTTTAACGACTTTTTATCAGTCAGTTTATTGTTGCACGATGAAAACTACAATAAAAGGACCAAAAGCTTCCAATAAAACTATTTTAACGTAAAGAAAAGTCTGTTTATAATTCAACATGTTACATTTGTTTTTATTTATAAGTTCAACATTCCTAGAAAGAGAAGGAAGGATAAACAAAATATTTATCCTTTGCTGATTTGTGTTTTATAAATATCAACAAACAATATTTAAAGAAGCATATCTGAATCGTGAAATCTACCAGCGGTAGGTTACTATTTGATCACCACATATTTGTTTCACATGCCACGCGTGCGCATTAAAACTTTTAACTTGGATCCTAATAATAACAATAAGAATTGTATCTCAGAACGGCTGGAATGGGTATTAACACTTTTATTGATAAGAAGAATATCAAACATTAATGCCCAGTAGATGGCAGCGTAATCAACTCGTCATGCTCTTTATTCAAATATTAGTTAACTAACTACAACAAAGATGGCAATCAAGAACTCCTTGCTTGCGTGTTTATTTTGTTGTACTCGCAAAACAACAAATGCGCCATCTGGACACTGCCACGACAAGCTATGAATCACCGAATTTTATAATTGTACGTCTATAAATTTACTTTGGATCAATCGAAGGAAATGCAACAAGCGCTTCTCTAAAACAGATCCTCAAATATAAATAAAATAAAACAGTCTCTAACTTGGGATAACCTAACAAAGAAAGAACAATAACATATAATTGATTAGACTGTATTAGCTAAATGTATTGTTTCAATAACAAACAACAAAGTACACTGAACAGAATTACAAAACTTTGTATCAGACATGAAGAACTAGAATAATATTTGTTTATATAAAGCATATTTGTCCCATAAGCCTTGATCTATCGGAATATTGAATGTATTAAATTTATAAAAAAAAAAACATTGAATTGCTTGCATGATCATTCAGACAGAAAGCTACTGAAATAATATGTGTATAAAGAATTCGATTCACCTATTTATTTGTAAGTTAGTAACTTGCAACGAACCGTTTTCACATGTTGAAGTATCTTAATAATCATTAGTATCAATACTAGCCCTTTCTAATTAAATAACTTATCGTTCTTATATTTCATATTTTACACCAACACGTGCACGAGGAGGGAAAGGAATTTTGAAAACGTTCAGAATGACGTTAGAGATGCTTGGCGCCAATCGATAGATTCCCAGTTCAGGTACTAAGCGAGAGGTCCCAGGAGAAATGTCTTGGTGTACTCTGGGAACTTCATTTTTTTTACCGCGAGCCGCTGGGACGAGAGTGCATATGAAGAATTCTAATCTTTGTGTTTAATTGTACCTATAAAAAAAAACAATTTTATTCATTAAGAAACTTTCTTTGCTGAAATAATAGGAAAGGCCATCACTTGGATAGATTAATACAGTCGACTTAAACCATCATTGAAACTGCAGACTTATATTTATATTATCATGACGAATTTAGTTCCAGATATGGGAGTAAGATTTATTGTAGTATTATTGGTTCACATGGAAGTAAGGTTTATTATTGTATTATTGATCTATATTGGGAATAACATGTATTGTTGTATTATTGGTCTAGATGAGGGTAAGGTTTATTGATGTATTACTGGACTAGGTGGTATTAAGATTAACTGTTGTATTATTGGTTTAGATGGAAGTAAGGTTTATTGTTGTGTTTTTGATATTTTTTAGGAGTGAGGTTTATTTTTGTATTATCGGTTTAGATGGAAGTAGTATATTTCCGTATCATTAAAAGTATCCTGTTATACTTAAAGGTTTGTACTTTGTTGTTCACAAAATAACTTTCTGTCCACAGTGTTAATAAATACATCTGTTTAGGTGAACTGATGAGTGTCACTGTAAAATTCTTAATCCTTAATCTATATTGATGACAGTGACTAGAGTTTCTGATCCACTGATTAAGTGTATAAATATTATGTTATTGAAAATCAATGGATCGAAAAGGAACGTTTCTAAACTATCACTTCTCTTTCGTTTCTTTGTCTTCTTAACAAAGTTGACTTTAACTTTCATTATACGTCTATATTTTGCTCTAACTGAAATTAATATTAATATACAAGGGCTCCACAGTACCGTGGAATGTGTATAGTTGAACTAAGGCTTACAAAAGAGAACCTACATGTCACTCTGTCCCGAGGCTCCGGGAAACTCTGGAGAGGCAGGTCTGCAACTTTACATTCATGACCTGGAGGAATGTTTCAAACACATGAAACTACAATTATCTTTAATTCACTTTTAGGCGCATTATTTTATCGTTAGAAGCGAAAGACAAACATTGTACAATTTACTCCTAACAGATGGCGCGATGTGCAACGTACACCTGGGAACGTAGTTCAGAACTACACGATAATAAATCGCTTGGTAACATGTGAATATCGCCACTTGCCTTCAACAATTAAAGGGTAACAGTGACGTTCTATCAGTTGAATAATTTGCACTGATGTAATACTTATTTTTTAACATTTTCTTTGGGAGAATGACCTAATAATAGTAACTCAAGTGCACGTGCGTTTTTTTAAACATTCAAAATGGAACCTCTTCGAACCGGGTATCTCTGGACTCCACCGCAAGGTATAAGTCTATTAAAGGTGTGTGCAATATTACTTATGCCTAACTGTAACGTGTGTATGAAAATATTTTTTTTTAAATTTTGAAACCCTTAAAATATGGAATATTTAAAAAAACAATATAAGTAACTTAACAGTTAAATTTATTAATAAGAAAATAAAAATAACCAAGTGAAAAAAATTAACTAATTAATAACAAAGAACATTTTGTTCATTATATTCTTGAAACCAGCCTAATTAACAGCAGGTAAATTCCAGTTTATAATATGCCGGTAATAATTAATTAAGACACTCGAGAACATAAATTTGTTGCCCTGTTTTTACATATCTGTAAATCGAACTTCAGCTTGCTACATTGTACGTCCATAAACTTATTGTGTTATTTGTTGTATGTTCTCTGTGCTCTGCAGATCGGTGGTATCGAAATGTGACTTAGCCTCTGTGTTGGATAGCGAAAAATTAATTAATTTATAAATTTGGAACAACATAATATGTTAATGTTGATGACAGTTTACGTAAATACACCAGCGGGGAAAATGAATGAATGAATTTGAACATATTGTTAGTAGGTAGAAATTATTTGTTTTTTTTAATTTCGTGCACAGCTACACGAGGGCTATCTGCGTCAGCCGTACCTAATTTAGCAATGTAAGACTAGAGGGAAGGCAGCTATTCATCACCACCCACCTCCAACTCTTGGGCTACTCTTTTTTTTAACGAATAGTGGGATTGACCATCACATTATAACGCCCCAACGGCTGAAAGAGATCTCATGATATCGATACATCTCTAGTAGAACATTAAAAATGGTTTCATTCGAGTGGTGAACACTCAGATAGAACTAAATCAGTTTCGTTGCCGTTTGTTTATGAAAACAAAATGTACATTGAAAACATTAAAAATGTTTTATTTTATCTTCCACCAAGCAGAAGACGTGGAAGAAAGGATTTCATGCTCTGTACAATTCAAGCAAACATGGCGTCGAAAGACTTGAAAGTTTTGAAACAATGGATCAGTTTTTACGACAAGCTCCAAGTAAAATTATCATCCTTAATGAATGCGTGAAAATTACCTTTTCTCCACAGAAGCAACAACAAAATGTTTTTGAGGTAATTCTATGTACACAACTGTATTAAATCGATATGATTAAAACTAAGATTTTTTGTTTTATTTTTACAAATTTGTGTCCTTCACACACATATATATATCAGTATAAAACTTCTACTTCACGACACATATATGGAATTCTCATGAAGCATTATTTTTGAAAATTAATATTATTAATTTTAATTATATTGAATACCTTTTTCGTTTAACAGATCAGGACAAAATGTCAGACCATTATATTTTCAGCAGAATCTTTCGAAGACATGTCCCAATGGATGGATTGCTTGCAGAGTGTAGCTTTTGGTTTTCCAATGACTAGATGTCAGCAAGTTTCTTCTAGCTTCTCAGAAGCTAATACTTCTGTTCACCAAGAAGAAAACCTTCTGTATATTTCTATGAATGCCCGTGAGTAAAACCCATGTTTTTCTAGCTTTGTCTTTATGTTGTGGATCCAGAAGATACCATGTTCTCTTAGTATTACCATCTCATTGTGGAGTAGATTTCATATTATTTCAATTTTACTTTCTCGTTGTAGAGTAAACTCCATGTGTTTCTAGCTATTTTTTCTCATTGTAGAGTAGATCCCACGTTCTCCAAACGTTTCCCTCTTCTTGTGCAGTAGATCCCACGTTCTCCAAACGTTTCCCTCTTCTTGTGCAGTAGATCCCACGTTCTCCAAACGTTTCCCTCTTCTTGTGCAGTAGATCACACGTTCTCCAAATGTTTCCCTCTTCTTGTGCAGTAGATCCTACTTTCTCCAAACGTTTCTCTCTTCTTGTTACGTAGTAGAAATTATGTTCTCCATCTTTGTCTTCTTGTTGTGCAGTAGATTCCACGTTTTCCAAACTTTGCCCTTTTGTTTTGGAGTAAATCTCATGTTCTTCATACTTTGCTCTCTTGATGTGGAGTCGTTCCCATGTTTTCTAACTTTGCCCTCTTCATGTGGAGTAGTTCCCATGTTTTCTAACTTTGCCCTCTTCATGTGGAGTAGTTCCCATGTTTTCTAACTTTGCCTTCTTGTTGCTCGTGTAACGATGTTTTCCCTATATAATGGTTTATCAGGCCACCGAGAACAGTATACCTCTATTTAAAACGTATGTTAAATCAAACAGTATGGACAGAGTCTTGTAGAAAAACTGACGAATTATTTCAGCCATTATACATTTATGTTAAAAGTTCATCCAAGTAGCCACTAACTCAGTTGTCAGCAACAATCTTTCAGTTTCTCATTTGCTGAAAGTAAAAAAGTTGCTAGCTCTAAGCGCGTTTTGTAGTAAACAGACTTTGTTATTAATTGAACTAAACACTCAAGTCCTCGCAGGATATCAGATGTTAGTATCTACTAAAGCACTTCTCCGAGGGGTTAATTACCCTAATTAACCCGTGAAACAATTTTTTTTTTTATTTGTTTTACAGCTGAACTGTATGAAGTTAAAGTGGTGGAAACAGATGCTTCAAACCGATGTGGACTGTCAAACAGCTACAACTTAGTTGTTACTTCTGTTAACATTTCCTTAGCAAAAGAAAGTGCACCAGGACAGGTGGGCCACATTCTTTTCACTTGGCCATACAGACACATTCGTCGCTATGGAAGTAGTTCTTCCAAGTTTTCCTTCGAAGCTGGACGGAAGTGTGTTTCTGGAGAAGGCTTGTTTACTTTTGAAACAAAAGATGGCGTTCTCATATTCCAGAGTGTTGCAGCTTATGTTAACCTGCTGAAAGTATCTCAGAGGGAGCTAAACCTCTTTGGGAACGTTAATGGGGAATCCGATAAGGTAGAAAGTAAAATGTCCACAAGCAGTGAAAACCTTCAAGTTCTTTCTTCGAGACAGAAATCAAGTGTCATTAACATCAATAGAAGTAGCCCACATAAAATTAATTCAAAACCAGTCAGCCCTGGATGTGAAAACGAGGATCCAAAGATTAAAGGACCGAGACCTTATCCTCCTCCAAACAAACCTCCTAGGAAATCGAAACAACCGAATTTCACGGCGGTATTAAGGGAAGTAGTAGATGAAGAGAAACACGTGTATGATGAACCTAACAATCTGGATGAGGAGCCTTTATACGAAGAACCAGAAGACAGAGAACTGTGGTCCATTACAGAGCATTTACAGGAGGACCTGTCACATAACGAACATATTTATGCTGTTTTGGATGACACCTCAACAGTGCAGAGTGAGAAAGCTCTGAAAACGTCTTTAATAACAGACACTCGTGACCTGTCCAACGACCCAACACAAAATACAAAGAACAATTTGCCTGTAACCAAAATGGATCCAAGGTTTCAGCTGAAAAGAGATTCATTAGGTGAAAGATTGATTAGTTTATATCCTAAAAACAGACATGTCCATATCAATATAAGTAACAAGTCCACAGGTACATACTCAGAACTGGCATTTGAGAACATCACAGAAAAGGGTATCAAGAACAAAAACTTGCATGGAACCAGGAAAGTCGAGTACTCCCGAGTCATCACGTGTATACATAAAGAACACACTGGAAGATTGAACCTAGTCGTCGATAAACGCCCAGTTCAGGAGTTTCCGGGAGACAAAATACTGTTACACTTGATGGAGAATGAACCCGAGTATGCCCACGTAATGAAGAGGACCGATCAAGTTAAATGACAGAATGTCTTATTACTTCACATTGGATTCTGGAGCCTAGCTTGAAATCATAGAAACGTTTTCATTCATTCTTGCTCTGTTACTCTTCTAGCTTGTGAAATGTGGTATAAAACACTGTTGAAGTAGAAAAAAATCATTTTCTAGTGAAACGTGACTTAAAACTGAAAATTTGTAAGCACATTTGTATGAAATTGTCAAAACCAACTGGTGACGTTGAATTTCAGGCCATAAAAAGGTTTTATTGTAAACATTTGTACTTTTATACAATTTTGTATTCTTTGTAACAAAAAGTGAAATTCTCACTGTGTAGTTTGAGTTTAGAATTATATTTTTTACTCTGTAATGAAAGAACACTTTAATTCCATGTTTTATGAGACATTGCAAGCTCAGTTGTTAATATGTATCTTGTTTAACAACATAATTATGGTGTGAATAACACAGAGGTAACAAAAGATAGTTAAATGTATAGTAAAGAATTAATAAAGATAGTTAACTGTATAGTGTTAACTCTATGTCTTACAACAAACGCTGTTGCTTATGTTTGTGTTTAGCTCTGTGTCTTACAACAAACACTGTTGTTTATGTTTGTGTTTAGCTCTATGTCTTACAACAAACACTGCTGTTTATGTTTGTGTTTAGCTCTATGTCTTACAACAAACGCTGTTGCTTATGTTTGTGTTTAGCTCTGTGTCTTACAACAAACGCTGTTGCTTATGTTTGTGTTTAGCTCTATGTCTTACAACAAACGCTGTTGCTTATGTTTGTGTTTAGCTCTATGTCTTACAACAAACACTGTTGTTTATGTTTGTGTTTAGCTCTATGTCTTACAACAAACACTGCTGTTTATGTTTGTGCTCTTCTTACAACAAGCGCTGTTGCTTATGTTTGTGTTTAGCTCTGTGTCTTACAACAAACGCTGTTGTTTATGTTTGTGTTTAGCTCTGTGTCTTACAACAAACGCTGTTGTTTATGTTTGTGTTTAGCTCTGTGTCTTACAACAAACACTGTTGTTTATTTTTGTGTTTAGCTCTATGTCTTACAACAAACAGCTGTTTATGTTTTACAACAACAAACGCTGTTGCTTATGTTTGTGTTTAGCTCTGTGTCTTACAACAAACACTGTTGTTTATGTTTGTGTTTAGCTCTATGTCTTACAACAAACACTGTTGTTTATGTTTGTGTTTAGCTCTATGTCTTACAACAAATGTTTGTGTTTAGCTCTGTGTCTTATGTTGTTTATGTTTGTGTTTATGTTGTTTATGTTTGTGTTTAGCTCTGTGTCTTACAACAAATGCTGTTGTTTATGTTTGTGTTTAGCTCTGTGTCTTACAACAAACGCTGTTGTTTATGTTTGTGTTTAGCTCTGTGTCTTACAACAAACACTGTTGTTTATGTTTGTGTTTAGCTCTGTGTCTTACAACAAACACTGTTGTTTATGTTTGTGTTTAGCTCTATGTCTTGCAACAAACACTGCTGTTTATGTTTGTGTTTAGCTCTATGTCTTACAACAAACACTGTTGTTTATGTTTGTGTTTAGCTCTGTGTCTTACAACAAACGCTGTTGCTTATGTTTGTGTTTAGCTCTGTGTCTTACAACAAACGCTGTTGCTTATGTTTGTGTTTAGCTCTGTGGCTTACAACAAACGCTGTTGTTTATGTTTTGTTTAGCTGTGTGTCTAACAACAAACACTGTTGTTTATGTTTGTGTTTATTTGTCTTACAACAAACACTGTTGTTTATATTTGCTCTCTGTGTCTTACAACAAACAGTGTTGCTTATGTTTGTGTTTAGCTCTGTGTCTTACAATAAACACTTTCTTATTATTGTGTTTAGCTCTGTGTCTTACAATAAACACTGTTGTTTATCTTCAGGAGTGATTTCTTCCTTTGTAAGAAATCAATTGAAAATTTGATACTTTTTACTATTCATGTAGTTGTGTTTGTATAAATTCTGTTTTTGAAAGTTTATTCTTCTGTTGGAGCTTTACTTTACTAACAACAAAATTTAAGTTTAAAGTAAGTGTGACTAATATTTAAACAAGCATTATAAAATGCACGTGCATGATGTCTCATACAGGTAGCTAAGTCTAGCGTTTATTTGTATATGATAGGCTTATGAACCTACATAGATCACACAGATGGCTAAGTCTAAGTTTTGTTTGTATATGTTAGGTATTTAAACCAAAATAGCTCACACAGGTAGCTAAGTCTAGTTTTTGTTTGTATATGCTAAGCTTATAAACCAACATAACCCATTGAAATTAAAAACAGAAAAGGTAATGAAAGCTTTGAAGTGACATTAATTAGTAAAGCAGTCAAACATCGAAATGATAATACTTTTCGATCTCAAAACGAAAATATATCGTTTTAAAGGGAACTGACTCATCATACGGCCACAGAAAAGTAATAAAAAACTCAAGACATAAACAGTAAAACCACATCACGTTCTGGAAATTGGTCACATGACTACAACAACCAGTTATGGTGAAATACATATATCATAATTTCTTAATTCAGTAGCAAATATTTCGTTCGTTGTCGTTTTCGAGGGGCTAAATTAACGTGTCAGAATGAAATGACCCTCTGACACTGAAAGATTTAGCAGAACGCAACGACGCTGAAACAAAGCACCCGAAACTCTGTTTCATTCTCGTCGTGTTTTTATATGTGACTTCACTCAGTGTTTTTATAGTTTCCTAATCACTTTGAGGAAGACATAAATCAAACAGCATTTCAAATTTGGTTCCTGATCGACTTGAGGAACAGAAAACTGTCCAGAAGAGTCATTAAGGTCCTCTAACCACTATCTACTTTCTTCCGTCCTTGACCTTGTTAGGTTCCTTTAACCACTATTTACTTTCTTCCGTCCATGACCTTGTTAGGTTCCTCTAACCACTATTTACTTTCTTCCGTCCATGACCTTGTTAGGTTCCTCTAACCATTTATTTACCTTGTTAGGTTCTCTCCGTCCATGACCTTGTTAGGTTCCTCTAACCACTATTTACTTTCTCTCCGTCCTTGACCTTGTTAGGTTCCTCTAACCACTATTTACTTTTTTCCGTCCTTGACCTTGTTGGGTTCCTCTAACCACTGACCTTGTTGACCTTGTTGGGTTCCTCTAACCACTATTTACTTTCTTCCGGTTCCTCTAACCACTATCTACTTTCCTCCGTCCATGACTTGTTAGGTTCCTCTAACCACTATTTACTTTCTTCCGTCCTTGACCTTGTTAGGTTCCTCTAACCAATATTTACTTTCTTCCGTCAATGACCTTGTTAGGTTCCTCTAACCTCTATCTACTTTCTTCCGTCCTTGACCTTGTTAGGTTCCTCTAACCACTATCTACTTTCTTCCGTCCAAGACCTTGTTAGGTTCCTCTAACCACTATTTACTTTCTTCCGTCCTTGACCTTGTTAGGTTCCTCTAACCACTATTTACTTTTTTCCGTCCATGACCTTGTTAGGTTCCTCTAACCTCTATCTACTTTTCTCCGTCCATGACCTTGTTAGGTTCCTCTAACCTCTATTGTACTTTAACTCCTCCGTCCATGACCTTGTTGGGTTCCTCTAACCACTATCTACTTTCTTCCGTCCTTGACTTGTTAGGTTCCTCCGTCCATGACCTTGTTAGGTTTCTCTAACCTCTATCTACTTTCTCCGTCCGTCCATGACATTGTTGGGTTCCTCTAACCACTATTTACTTTTGTTGGGTTCCTTTCCGTCCATGACCTTGTTAGGTTCCTCTAACCTCTATCTACTTTCTTCCGTCCTTGACCTTGTTAGGTTCCTCTAACCACTATCTACTTTCTTCCGTCCATGACCTTGTTAGGTTCCTCTAACCACTATTTACTTTCTTCCGTCCTTGACCTTGTTGGGTTCCTCTAACCACTATTTCCATGACCTTTTTTCCGTCCATGACCTTGTTAGGTTCCTCTAACCACTATCTACTTTCTCTCCGTCCATGACCTTGTTAGGTTCCTCTAACCACTATTTACTTTCTTCCGTCCATGACCTTGTTAGGTTCCTCTAACCTCTATCTACTTTCCTCCGTCCATGACCTTGTTAGGTTCCTCTAACCACTATTTACTTTCTTCCGTCCATGACCTTGTTAGGTTCCTCTAACCTCTATCTACTTTCCTCCGTCCATGACCTTGTTAACCACTATCTACTTTCTTCCGGTTCCTCTAACCACTATTTACTTTCTTCCGTCCATGACCTTGTTAGGTTCCTCTAACCTCTATCTACTTTCTACTTTCCTCCGTCCATGACCTTGTTAGGGTTCCTCTAACCACTATTTCCTTTCTTCCGTCCTTGACCTTTTCTTTCCATCCGTCCATGACCTTGTTAGGTTCCTCTAACCACTATTTATTTTTCCGTCCTTGACCTTGTTTTCCTCTAACCACTATTTCCGTCCATGACCTTGTTAGGGTTCCTCTAACCTCTATCTATTTCCTTATGACCTTGTTGGGTTCCTAACCAACTATTTACTTTTTTTTCGTCATGACCTTGTTAGGTTCCTCTAACCTCTATTTCTACTTTGTTAGGTTCCTCTAACCACTATCTTTCCGTCCATGACCTTGTTTCCTCTAACCACTATTTTGCTTTACTTTCCTCTAACCACTATCTACTTTTTTCCGTCCATGACCTTGTTAGGTTCCTCTAACCACTATTTACTTTCTTCCGTCCATGACCTTGTTAGGTTCCTCTAACCACTATTTACTTTTTCCGTCCATGACCTTGTTAGGTTCCTCTAACCACTATTTACTTTCTTCCGTCCATGACCTTGTTAGGTTCCTCTAACCACTATTTACTTTCCTCCGTCCATGACCTTGTTAGGTTCCTCTAACCTCTATCTACTTTCTCCGTCCATGACCTTGTTAGGTTCCTCTAACCACTATCTACTTTTCCCCGTCCATGACCTTGTTAGGTTCCTCTAACCTCTATCTACTTTTCTCCGTCCATGACCTTGTTAGGTTCCTCTAACCTCTATCTACTTTCCTCCGTCTATGACCTTGTTAGGTTCCTCTAACCTCTATCTACTTTCTTCCGTCCTTGACCTTGTTAGGTTCCTCTAACCACTATTTACTTTTTTCCGTCCATGACCTTGTTAGGTTCCTCTAACCTCTATCTACTTTTTTCCGTCCATGACCTTGTTAGGTTCCTCTAACCACTATCTACTTTTTTCCTCCGTCCATGACCTTGTTAGGTTCCTCTAACCTCTATCTACTTTCTTCCGTCCATGACCTTGTTAGGTTCCTCTAACCACTATTTACTTTTTTCCGTCCATGACCTTGTTAGGTTCCTCTAACCTCTATCTACTTTCCTCCGTCCATGACCTTGTTAGGTTTTTCTTAACTCTATCTACTTTTTCTATCCTTGAAGTTCGTAGGTCCTTCCACATTCATAATAGACTCCGAATTTCCTTTTTCATCCATATGATTTGTTTGTTTGTCGTAGAGCACCAACTGCACAATATGGTAACTGTGTTTTACTCAACACAGGGATCGAATCCATAACGTTATTAATACAAACGTCTGTTAGGTTACCGAGGAACGTTTCTGCATATCTAATTACTGATATTGCATTTTATTTCACAAATGCCTGAACAGCAAAGGTAATCATGTGGGGGAAGAGGGGATACTGAAGTCATAAACATATCTGGTAGATAAGCTGTCTGTGTGAAATAAAGAGATACAATGATCTGAAAATGTTATAAATAAAAACATTAATGTGATCATTACTTTAACTCTTTCTGTGCAAGAAAATCTTGGTTCGTATTTGTAACGAGTCTCGAAGATGTTACCATAGTAACAAAAGCTAACTGCAGAATACCAGCTATCAGTGAGCTCGTGATTCATTCTGTTTGCTTTCACTCGTTACTACTCTTGGCCCCAGACGGAACACACCGTTTCAGAAAGCTGTGCAAACATTTAGCGTACCTATAAGGAAAGTTCACATTGTATTGTTCCTATCACAGCGTGCTCACCCGGCCTATTCTGAGGGTCCTTTTGTTTCGCATACAGAAGTTCCGTGTCATAAAAACGAACCGGGATATAGTTTTATATGAACCTGCAGGAAAAGACCTGAAAAGCGGATAAAAGAAATCGGTTTCCTACGGACAAAAGAAATCGGTTTCATCTATGACAAACAAATTTCGTTGCCACTGTACTCATAAGAGGCAAGAAACCGACTACCAACATGAAACCATTTTTGTCATATTATACTAACATAACCATTATGATGCAAGAAACGGGTTTCAAACGTCATAAAATGTTTTGCTACTTCTAGTAACAGTTTCCACAGGAAACCAGTTACGACAGTTTCTAGCCTAACTACTCCAGGAAACCAGTTACGACAGTTTCTAGCCTAACTACTCCAGGAAACCAGTTACAACAGACGCAAATGACAGTTTCTAGATTAACTACTCCAGCGAGGAGATACGAAAATAACGACGCGTTTTTGATATTTCATTTAATAACTTTTAGTTAAAGAAAAGGTCTGACTGGACACTGTGTATAGAGAAATCTTCTTGTATGCTGTAATGACAGTACCAGCATTTCTTTCTGAGTAGTGTTTATTTTCTTCAAGATGTGTTTACACGAACAAAAGTCGTCACCAGTTATTAAACAATAAAATCTTAACTAAACATTTTTATTAGTTACGTGTTTCACTTCAAGTTAACTGGTTTACAGAGATTAGTTACACCAAATTTACTGTGTCACACTTCATTAGTCACGTGTTTCACTTCAAGTTAACTGGTTTACAGAGATAAGTTACACCAAATTTACTGTGTAACACTTCATTAGTTACGTGTTTCACTTCAAGTTAACTGGTTTACAGAGATTAGTTAGACCAAATTTACTGTTTAACACTTCATTAGTCATGTGTTTCACTTCAAGTTAACTGGTTTACAGAGATAAGTTACATCAAATTTACTGTGTAACACTTCATTAGTCACACCGTTTCACTTCAAGTTAACTGGTTTACAGAGATTAGTTAGACCAAGTTTACTGTGTTACACTTTATTAGTCACGTGTTTCATTTCAAGTTGACTGGATTACAGAGATTAGTTACACCAAGTTTACTGTGTAACACTTCATTAGTCACGTGTTTCACTTCAAGTTAACTGGTTTACAGAGATTAGTTACACCAAGTTTACTGTGTAACACATCATTAGTCACGTGTTTCACTTCAAGTTAACTGGTTTACAGAGATTAGTTAGACCAAATATACTGTGTCACACTTCATTAGTTACGTGTTTCACTTCAAGTTAACTGGTTTACAGAGATTAGTTAGACCAAGTTTACTGTGTTACACTTCATTAATCATGTGTATCATTTCAAGTTAACTGGATTACAGAGATTAGTTACGCCAAGTGTACTCTGTCACACTTCATTCGTTACGTATTACACTTCAAGTTAACTGGTTTATATACATATATTCACTGTACTTTTATTTGAGAATGAGTTCACTTCTGCTTTTGATTACAGTTAACGTATATTAACCTTTACCCAACATTTAATCGTATATTAATACAGCACTTAATGGTATAACGTACACAGTATAGTTACTATTTACAAAGATAAATATTTTGTTTCAATTGTGTTTTTGATGTTTTCGTGTATCATCCGGTGGTCTCTTCCCTGCCATATCTATCATCTGGCGGTCTCTTCCCTGCCACATCTATCATCCGGCGGTCTCTTCCCTGCCATATCTATCATCCAGCGGTCTCTTCACTGCCATATCTATCATCCAGCGGTCTCTTCCCTGCCATATCTATCATCCGGCGGTCTCTTCCCTGCCATATCTATCATCCAGCGGTCTCTTCCCTGCCATATCTATCACCTGGCGGTCTCTTCCCTGCCATATCTATCATCCGGCGGTCTCTTCCCTACCATATCTATCATCTGGCGGTCTCTTCCCTGCCACATCTGTTTCAATATCTGCATGTACAAACTTACCAGGTTCAATAAAGTTAACTGAACTTCAAGTTTCTGTGTGCTGAGAATGGTGGGTTACACGACTTCTGATTGGATATTACTGAATGAAATTATTCTTCCACTAGACAGTGCAAACTTTTTCTCATTTCTATTAGATCTGTAGGAATCAATGAGCCACAGAGAAAGCAAAGAACCAGAAACCGTTACTTGTGTTTACAACATTTCTGAATGTGGGATCATCTCTTATAGAAAACCAAATCAGACTTTTTCCTGTTGAACAAAACCTGGTAACCCAGCGTCCTCCTCCGAGAAGAGATGAAATCAATTACTATAATCCTACCTAACAGTCACTAAAAACTAAATGAAAACTTTGAGTAATATGAAATTGTAGAAACACTATATGTTCTAGCCATTAAAATGGATTTGTAAATTATAGACAAAGAAATCAAAACGTTAGGTTGTTTGGATAGATAGAAATGTGAGTGTATATTTTAGTTTAAAAGAAATGTACGAACCTGGTTTACCAGTACACCCAAAATAGTTGACTTAATAAAACCAGAGACATATGAGCCTCTTAGGTTTTTGTGACGTCTTGTATTATGAATCCTACCTTTCAATCTCTTATTGATTTACAGGTTACATGATGTCACAGACGGGGCAACTTTAGACGTTAATTTTCTACCATCCTTACCTTAACATATCAGGTCATCTCATAAGTAATGTCCGAAAATTTAATACAGAAAGTGCATCATCATTCAACCCATTCAACAGTTCACCGTCATCTGTAACAGTTTGGAAAGGTGTCAAAACTTGTCTAATCTCCCATGATTAGACACAAGTCAACATTAGAACAAGAGTGGACATTCGCACGTTCTCTGCACTCTCGTGAATGTAACTCACCTTTTTTGAACATGTTAGTGACTGGAGATGAAAAATGGATATTTTATAAAAAATGGTAAGCGCCGCAGACAATGGCTCAGTGCAGGTAAACCAGTTAACGCACAGCCCAAAATGAACCTCCACCCGAGGAAAGTCTTGTTAAGCGTTTGATGGGATATTGTTGGTGTGATCCACTTTAAGTTGCTGCCACTCAATGTAACGATTACATCATACTTCTATTGTCAACAAGTAGAGCGCTTGAATGTTGCACTGAAAGAAAAGACGCCTGTTTTGATCAGTCGTAAGACTGGGAAAAACCTCCACATCCTTCTTATTCTCCAGACATTGCCTCATCTGATTATCATCTATTCCGAAGTTTGCAGAATTATCTTGATGTAAAAGAGCTTGAAACACATGAAGATGTCAAAACTGCCCTCTCTACATTGTTTTCCTCCAAACCCCAAGAACCTTATACAAGTGATATTTAGAAGCTTGCGAATCGTTGGCAGGAAGTACTTAATAATAATGGAACATACATTATTGATTAAATAATATTAAAAGTGTTTGAAACCCATTCTCTTTCTCCGAACCTAAAATTGGACATACACCGCTGGTCAAAATCTTAAGGCCAATGAACATAAAGAAAAAATATGCACTTTGCGTTGTTTGACTCAACCACTTATTTGAGTAGAGCTTCGAAAGATGAAAATACGAAAAGGGAAAATAAAATTAAAAAACTTTTTAGCATTTAATAGGGAAAATGTGAACACTATGAAAGTAGTCTAAATACCAGCTGGTCAAAAGTTTAAGACCATACTGAAACGAAGCGTTAATCGGTAAACACGTAACGAAATTTAGTCATTTGTGTTCAAGCATCAGTGTTGTCAACATCTATCACTGACATCTCCTGTGTTACATTGGGTAAAAACATGGCAAAGACTAAAAAGTTAACAGAGTTTGAACGTGGCAGAATTGTCGAGCTGCAAAAGTAAGGTCTCTCTCAACGTGCCATCACTGGTGAGATTGGGTGTAGTAAAACTGCTGTTGTAAATTTCTTGAAAGACCATGAGGGATACGGAACGAGAATTTCAAGTGGTCGGTAGAAGAAAATTTCGCCGGCGTTGAGCAGGAGGATTTAAGGCCCTTCCGGACGCAAAATGCAGCTCAAGAACAATTAGACGGCATCCACGAGAGAAAGGCTTTAAAAACCGTAAACGTCTTCAAAGGCCACGCCTCTTTCCACATCACGAAACAGCTCGTTTAAACTTTGCTGAGAAGCACCATACATGTGACGTAGAAAAGTGAAAGAAGGTTTTATTCTCTGACGAGAAAAATTTAACCTGGATGTTCCAGATGGCTTCCAACGTTACTGGAACGATAAGGATATCCAACCGGAGACATTTTCTATACGACACAGTGGAGGAGGTTCCATCATGATCTGGGGTGCTTTCTCCTTCCGTGGAACAATGGAGCTTCAGGTTATACACTGACGTCAAACAGCAGCTGGCTACATTAGCATATTGGAGAGAGCATCCTTATTGACTGAAGGCCCTCGCTTGTGTGAAAATGACTGAATCTTTCAGCAGGACAACACTGCAATTCACAATGTTCGCAGGACATTGGACTTTTTTATGGCGAATAACGTGATTCTTTTGGACCATCCAGCGTGTTCGCTCGAACTGAACCCCATTGAAAATGTTTGGGGGTGGATAGCAAGGGAAGTCTATAGAAATGGACGTCAATTCCAAACAGTGCATGACCTTCGTGAAGCCATCTTCACCACTTGGAATAACATTCCAGGCAGCCTTCTACAAACGTTTATATCGACCATGCTAAAGCGAATGTTTGCAGTTATTCGCAATGACGGCCATGCAAGTCACTACTGAGACCTCTTGTTGAGCATTTCCTACCCTGTTTAGGACTTCTTTTTGGTGTGGTCTTAAACTTTTGATCAGCTAGTATTTAGACTAATTTCATAGTGTTCACATTTTCCCTATTAAAATGCTAAAAATATTTTTATTTTTATTTTCCCTTTTCTTATTTTCATCTTTCTAATCTCTACTCAAATAAGTGGTTGAGTCTAACAACGCAAAACGCATATTTTTTCTTTACGTTCATTGGCCTTAAGATTTTGACCAGCAGTGTATTTAAGTAGAGGAGCTTTAACATTGTTTATTAACCGGTATCAGTTTGTGATTCCGACTGTATTCGATACAGCAAGATAAAACTGAATATTTTCCAGTAGGTTAATAATTTCATACGGACACAATCATCAGGAATCCAATAGTCGTATATTACTCTATGTTTCATAGTAAAACTAGGAGAGTTAAACCTACCCTGTGGGATTAGTTTACTTTGACAAGTAGGACTCAAAACTATTTCACAAAGTAAAACTAGAAGAGTTAATTACAACTATTTCACACAGTAAAATTATGAGGGTTACACTCAAAACTATTTTACAAAGTAAAACTATGAGGATTACACTCAAAACTGTTTTATAAAGTTAAACTAGGAGAGTTAACCATAACTATTTTACACAGTAAATCTATGAAGGTTGCACTAAAAACTATTTTACAAAGTAAAACTAGGAGAGGTAAACTTATTATGTGGATTAGTTTACACTTAGAAATAGCAGGCCTCAAACCTTTTTTTACCTTGAATATAACAAGATAAATAGGAAAGTAAACAACTTGCTTCAAAGTTCATCGACTCGAAGAGACTATTTGGATGGAACGTAGTGCCATCTAGTAGTCATGTTTAATTGTAATTTCTACTATAACCCAAATAGCTCCATCATTTGTTTTTAACTTTAACACAAAGCTATAAAAATGCATCCCTTACACGTAGATTTTTACAGTTAAAGGTTCGATATCAAACTGAAACTGAAGACAGTTATATTTATACGTTTCCTTTAATGCTTTGTTTCAACATAACTGTAGGTGTACGAAACTACACAGACCTAAAGTGTCTCTTATATCACAGAAATATGTATTCACACATGCACACAATAATTGTCACTCTTAAAATGAAATCGTTATTTGATTACAGTACCACACATTTTAAAAATGTATTTTCTATGACTAATTACTTCGTGTGATACACACCAACTAGGAACAACAGTCTTCTAAATAACTTTTGTTCATAACATTTATAGAACTCTTTTAAAACTTTGTGAATCTGTGCAGAATAATTTGATTTATTTTTTTTGTATTAATTTTAGAGATTAAGAGAACAAAGTAAAAATTATGAGGAAAAGACAAACGAAAGTTAGAGTGAATCAATTGGAAACCTAAAGCACCTAGTTGGGAAGGATAAGAGTGAATATGGAGAACAGAAACAAACCAGTAATTGAAAATTTAATGAAGAAAGTAGAGTAAAAAATGTTTGTAGGTTTTCTTCTAGAAACAATTATCAATTTAGATACAAATGTATAAGGCACTTCTACTTAAGGCAAAGTATTAATAGCTTTCGTAGTATAACAACTTCATTACAACATAATTTGGAACAAATCAGTTTCTGAAAATTACTTTCTTTAGAATATTACATTAATGAAACCAGTGTTAAACAACTGTGTTCTAAGACACTTGTCTCGTCAAAACAAACGTGTAAAAATATTCACAAGTTTTCTATGGAAGGAGAGAATCTGAAACTTTAATGATATAAAATAAAACTAAAGATTTTTTGAATAACTTAAGTTTTGAAGCTGAGATCATATATCGGCCAGTACGTTTTCCACATCATCGTCCGTGTCTCCCAAAGATGGTGGTTTCCTCTTCAGCTTCTTTCTTTCTTCTTGCCTCTGTTCTTCTGAGTTACTCATCTTACGTACGAACTCTTTACTGTTCAAGTCTAGTTGACTGTCAAAATAGACAACGTTGACGTACTGCAGAAACTGTTCCACTTTCTGTGGGAATGAATCCAAACTGTTTTCTTTTTTTTTATCTTCTTCGAGAGGAAGAGGTTCCGGTCCAACCTTGGACGGCCCCACCCCTATAAACATCCGCATGCGGTTCATGATGAAAGTCAATAACTCGTACTCGTTAGACTGCAAGGTGACATCATGCTTCACTTTCTCAAACGTCTGGATGATGAGTGTTAGCAGAATGTTGATGAGGAAGATAGAAGTAGCCAGAGAGAAAGTGAAGAAGATAATTGGGGTGAGGATAGGTTGAGCAGTAGCCATTTCCTCGTATTGGAACTTTCTCAACATCATGCTGATGGACGATTCGAAGGAAGTGATAAACGAAGCAAAATGCCACATGTACCGTCCGAGCGTCAGCCAGAAGAGGACAACGAAGGCCAAGAAGACAACCAACAAACAGACACCATAACTCTTCAGCTCTTCTCCGCACTGACGTAAGGTTGCAGCGAGAATTCCCATCCTTTTATTGAAACGCAAGAGTTTGAGAAACTTCAGGGTAGCTATAAACATGAGGAAAGCTATGATGTACCCGAACAGCTGGTCTACCAGGACTGACTCCTGAAACTTTACGTACCCAGTTCCTTCAGTCTCAGTAAAAATCTTCAAAATCTTATCTATCAAAACTTTGCTGTATATATAAAGAACAATTCCCGTATAAGACAAAAGCAGAGAGACCACCTCCAGTACGTTCCAATAGTCACGGAAGTAACGCATCTTCTGACGAGAAATGGCCCGAATTTCTCGAACTGTGAAGTAAATGACAAAAAGAAGGAAGATCGCTTCACATATAATGATAAAGAGCCCAAAACCCTCGTGGTAATATAAGAGACGCATGGGATCAATGTGGTAATAAGGAAATATACCTCCACCAGGGACAAATTCTGCAACAATTGTGACTGCAGCAAATAAGTTGACTTGGGCATTATAGACAGCAAACTCTATAAAAATAGCCCTGGTGTGTCGACCTATCCAGCCAGTTCTCTGCAACCTGTCCATTAGCCTCAACACATCATCTTTCTTACCAAAGAGAGGCACTACATAACCTCCTCCACCATAATTATTGATAAGTCCCCAGAAAGGATAGCCTTTCAACTGTGAAGCAGTAAGGTACTTATACTCAGGTGGGATTGGTGTAGTGGCTGTGAAGTTACTTCTCCAACCTTTAGCATAATAAGCACCGTCTTCATCAATAATGTTAGCAAATCCAGCACAGTCAGTTGTAAGGTTCTGTACTGGTCCCGGAACCTTGCAGGAGTCTAGGAGAAAATTAGCTTTGTTTTAAAACAGGAATAGCCTAATAATATTGATTAAACGTATACACACATACACACCTACATCTGTCATTTTAACTTTGAGGTTCTCCATCTACACCAAAACTTTATAATGTTCAGCACCATCTGGTGGTATAAGTATTAACATTATAGCTCTTTACCTCACACTGAAACTGATAAAAATACAAATACATGTGTGTGTTCCTTGGTCCCCTTTAAAAACTAGATTTTTGTCATACCAATAATCAAAGATCATTTCCTTTTTTGTTTATTCACCATCAGTGGTGAGTTAAAGGAATGTAATGTAGAGTTGAGTGAAATTATGATGCTGCTTAAAGTAATATAATTTATTGCTTTAATTTTTAAAGTTCTGATAATACATTTGATAAATGTTATCTTAATTTTTGTTCTTATAATACATTTTCTTATAATACATTTTATAACTGTTAACTGTCTTAATACCTCGTATTCTTATAATACATTTTATAACTGTTAACTGTCTTAATACCTCGTATTCTTATAATACATTTTATAACTGTTAACTGTCTTAATACCTCGTATTCTTATAATACATTTTATAACTGTTAACTGTCTTAATATCTCGTATTCTTATAATACATTTTATAACTGTTAACTGTCGTAATACCTCGTATTCTTATAATACATTTTATAACTGTTAACTGTCTTAATACCTCGTATTCTTATAATACATTTTATAACTGTTAACTGTCTTAATACCTCGTATTCTTATAATACATTTTCTAGGTGTTATTTGACTTCATTTCTCTAGTCCCCTGGTGGGATGGCATTAAGTTTTCAGTCTTACAGTGCTAAAATCAGGGGATTCCATTCCCTTGGGTGGACACAACAGATAACCTGATAAGGCTTTGTTGCAAAACACACCCAATAAATTAATATCTTGATAAAACATTTTGAAGCTATTATCGCCCTTTCTTATGTAAAGTAATAAAAATATCTCTCAAATAATTCATCAAAATTGATTACAATTTGTTTATAATTTGAAGTATATAACAAGTTGTAGTGGACTTAATACCACAACAACACTGTTTGTCATGTTAATTATACTGTTGAATAATTTAAATCTAGCTGAACAGAAGGAAACTTACTAGGTTTGACTCTAACTTGTCGCATGACTGCATATCCAATTTTTAAGTTGACCCTATCATCCAGGAAGAACTTTAGTCCTATTGGGGGTCTGTTGTTGTACCAGTCACCAATAAAGAGCTCTGGAATGAGAGCCTCTTTAGTCCATCTCCAAAACTTCCATTCTAGATCCACCTATACGAAAGGTAAATCATTAGTTTTGTTGAATCCCTGACTTTAGAGAACAAAAGGAAATGTTACTTATTATTATGAGCATTTATTTTGTCCAGTTCCTTGATAAGGCAAGTTTCCATTGTGCTGTCACCTTTTAAAATAAAGGTTAAGTTATCAACTTAAAGGCTAAAATACATACTATTTTTAGGACTAATAATCTATACCTAACACAGTTGATTCATAGGTTATACACAGAACTTAAACCATTTTTTCAAAAGAAGTTTTATGATAAAGGTGAGCTTACGTTGTGGTAATCATATAATATATCCCCAGGTTTTATGAATGCGTTCCTCAGGTTTTCTCTCAGATAGAATGAATTGGGATCTCTGTTACCATAGCTAAGAACCATAAGTATCCACAGAAAGAAGATATAAGCTGCTATCTCTTTTAATACATTGTACATTTTAAGTTCTTTTTCACGTTCTTGTCTTGCAGATGACAAAGCTTTCAAGTCCATGGGTTTGTACTCTGGTCTTTTTTCTCTTGATGTTCCAGCTAAAAAGGCAACAAAAGAGTCCTTTAGCCAGGGGAAGCATGGTTATCAACTTCTAACCTGTAATTACCTCTGAATTTATTTCATTTAACTATCAATAAACTTTTAAACTCTAAATGTCACTGTAAATAATAGACTTTCAGAACTACAGGACTTCACATAATATTTAACACATGAATACATAGGAAAGAAATACACAGTAAAACACACAACAGAACAGAATCAGTAAACAAAAGAGTTGATAAAAAACCTGAATGAACATTACTTTCCACTTTTGTGAATTTATGAAACAGGAGATAGCATAAATTGTACACATGTCATTAACACAAACATACCTTATAATATTATATGATGGTTTGTCACACATAATAAGTATGGTGTATACATATCATTAACATATACGTATCATCAGCATATACATATCATTAACATAAACATATCACACAATGTTTTACAAGGACATATTTTAAGAAGGTTTTATCTCAACAAGGTAACTAATGTTGAGCCCAAGTGTAAAAAGTATTAATATATTAATATATATTTCTCACCATGAAGTAGCTCTTCATCAGAGGCAATAACAGGATCTTCCTCATCTTCATCAGCATCATCTTCATCATAATCAATCTTTTTACAAATGCTCGAAACTATCATTGCAGTGAGGAAAATCTAAAGCAAAAGTTTGTTTTACTTATTACTGTATGAAAAGTAACAACCTACTGATAGTTAAAGCTACTGGTAGAAAAATAGCTTTATTTCTGAACTTTGTTCTATCTCTAACAGTGAGCCACAATCACATACAACATTTAAAGTTCAACTCAAATCATGTTTCATGTGATTGTGTCTCACTGTTAGAGCTGAAACACTGTACAGAAATAAAGCTATTATTCTACCAGTAGCCAATTTGAAACTTTATATTATTTGTGTGTTAAAAGAGTGCACTTCAAAAAGCAAGCTAGACATAGTAGTAAAGTGATGATTAAAAAATTTATAAAAAAAATCACTTGAAACAGTTTTACTTGCTGGAAGTAAAAGACACACATACAGTCTTGTTGTATTGAGTAAAGAAAATAGTTAAAAATATTAGTTGTTATTTTCAGCTGAGACATTTTATTTAACCAGAATAAGATTGACAATCTATTTTAGCCGTCAACTATAAATGTAGTACCTTTATCGGCTGAGTAATGAGGATGGATGTGAAGAAAGATATGACTAGTGATGTCACCCATTTTGTTGTTTTCTCATTACCAAACTGGATTCCATAAGCCCAGAGGAAAAAAACAGAAACTCCAATACAAATATAAACTAAAATCCAGGCAATGATCTGAAACCACCAGGGTAGGGTGAATTTTCGTTTCCTTTTCATAACAGGTTTATTTCCAGTCGGATTAAGACTTCCACTTCCTTCCACATCAAAGTCCGAATTATTTTTCTTCAACTCTTCACCTGCAAAAGGTTAGAGGTCATCATTAAAATTAAAACAGTAGGCTAGTCCATGCTGTTCTACATAAAGGAAGGATTCAACAGGTTAACATAAAGATTAAGTGAAAGAATTATTCAACTGTATCATAAAGATAAGTTTGAGTGGTTAAACTGTATCATAGTGACAAGTTTGAGTGAATAAACTGTATCATAGTGACAAGTTTGAGTGAATAAACTGTATCGTAAGGGACAAGTTTGAGTGAATAAACTGTATCATAGTGACAAGTTTGAATGAATAAACTGTACCATAGAGACAAGTTTGAGTGGATAAACTGTATCATAGAGACAAGTTTCAGTGCATAATCTGTATCATAGTGGCAAGTTTGAGTGAATAAACTGTAACATAGTGACAAGTTTGAGTGAATAAACTGTATCATAGAGACAAGTTTCAGTGGATAATCTGTATCATAGGGACAAGTGTGGGTGAACAAAAAAAAAACTCCTTACAATTATAAAAGGAAGTAGAAGTAGGTGTTTATATTGGTAATGTAAATATCCATCAATATAAACACATTATAGAATGTAAGAGTGACTGTTTAACTGTGAGTTAAAGAAAAGGTAATATCTCTTACGTTGTCTTTTCAGTGCTTCTTCAATGCGAGAAGGTCTTAGTTTCCTAGGACGAGATTTTCTGAAGAGCAAAATAATGAGAAAACTTGGAGGAAATACAATCAGATTTGCCATAACTCCAACACCAATCTGTTAAAAATACAGAATTCTGACTTCATCATCTGACAAACTACATCTGTACATATACCAACAGAACATCAGCACCAATCTGCCAAAAAGTTCATTTTGTTGGGCTTTCAATTACACTTTCAGTTTTAAAAATAACATTAATGCATAAATTGTTCCCAATATACAAGTTAAAGTTGGCAGACTGTATGCCAAATTTTGACTTATTACATCATTATTGTTTACAAGGGGACATGTCCCTCTTGGTTCTTCATTTCAACAGCAATTCATTTTTTGTGAGCTGCAGAAGTCAATCTATGACTCTCTTGCTTTTGAAAACCAAGTTAGGGTTATGCCTCTAATTCTTCCTACACACTATGTTTCCTAGTTGTTTTTTTTTGGGTGGGTGGGGTTGTGATGTGGTTTTGCAAGTATTTACTATAACTTAACTAAGTAAGATGTGGAATTTGAAGAATCAATGTATGAGAGAGGTGTATCGTGTACATCTTTAAAAATTATGATGCCCAAGTGTTTAGTTTTAGGAGTATGATAAATAAATAAAAACACTTATAGAAGTTACATCTACATTAGTTGTTAAAATATAGCATCTAAGTCTATTCAGTACAATGTACCATAAACTGATTTAATGTCTAAACCCAAAACATCAAATCTATACCATTCTATTATGCTTCTGGGTCATAATCTGATGTTTTAATGACAAATGAAAATTTAAATTGCATTTTAAGAACAATCAAGAGAATGTAAGTATACTATTTTTAAACATTTATTCAATTAAGTAAAATTATATGGTATTATTTTCTCAGTATTTACTTTAAGATAATTTATTCAGAATCATTATATTCATCACAAATGATACAAGTACATCACCTGTTCTGGACTGAGTGAAAAAGGCCCAAACTTCACTGCATTTGGACTTGGTTGATCTGAAGTTCTTTCATACCACATGGCATTCACTAACATTGACAAATACAACAACGCCATACAACTCGAAACTCGCTGGACTCTGGTGAACCGACTGCGCGGAGGACGAGTAAAAACTGAGAACCACAAATGACCATCAGCCAGGTTCTTCTGGGAGGTTGTTGAGAAAAGGTGAGAGAATTCTGACAACTGAGCCTTCCCAGCCACGGGAATTAGACGATCAATCTGAAATAAAAACAATTTGATAACTAGTTTTTGTCTTTAGTAAGGTTTATGAAAAATATGAAAAGTTTTCACATGAATGATGATTCATTAAACACTGTATAACACTAAAATATTACCTTAGACTGTTTTATATGTTGCCTTTGCTACAATATATACTTACAATGAAAATACTTATTTGACACTTACTGATAAAGAAAAATCCACTATAAACTGAGTAATGAAAGAAAATTTAATATATAACTAGTCCAATTCAGATAAAGTTTGGAAATGGCTTGAATGGTCAGAGAAAGAAACTTTAGTGTCAATATGCATACAACATTTAGAGAACCCAACAATAACAAAATGTTGTAAATTCATAATAAAATTCACTTTCACTTCCCTTTAAAGTTTTTAAAATGTGGTTTCCTCACCATCAAACTCGTCCAATTTATTTTTTCGTCCAAACTTTAATATTTATAGTTTTGTTCAGTTACTAATTAAACAGATTTAATTTCTAAACTGTTATTTTACCAAGTATCTAATATCTTCAATTTTTTACCATTCCATCATCTTCTTCAACAGCAAACCAGCGGTTACACACAAATTCAAACTTGTGACCAGTTTGAACATCTCGAAACACAATATACTTCAGAAACCATGACTTCCATTTCCCCTTTCCGGAGTTGTCATGCCACATTCGTATGAAGTTCAGCTGACCAAGACTCCTGGAATAAATATAATAAGTAAATCCATAGAGACAAAGATATACATGTACGTACGTAATTATTTACAAGTTCAATACAATAAAGATATTTTATTTCAGAACAAACTACCTGGGAACAGCCATGACAAACACATCCACACCATTACAACGTAATATTGGCCTCTTGGGATCATCCAAAGTTCTTACTTCAGTCTCATCATCATCCCCAGAAGCAATAAACTGTACCTATATAAAGGAAGGATAGAATAGAACTCATCATAAACAACAGTAATATTCTACTGACTATCAACACAAACAATATAAAACTTGTTACTCAACATTCTGTTACTATCATCATACAAGATACTAAACGTTTGGTAATACAGCTTTAACTTGGTTTTGTTTTGTATGACCAACAAGTTATTGTTCTAACTAAACGTTTGGTAATGCAGCTTTAACTTGGTTTTGTTTTACATGACCAACAGGTTATTGTTCTGACTAAACGTTTGGTAATACAGCTTTAACTTGGTTTTGTTTTGAATGACCAACAGGTTATTGTACTGACTAATAGTTTGGTATTACAGCTTTAACTTGGTTTTGTTTTGTATGAACAACAGGTTATTGTTCTGATTAAACGTTTGGTAATACAGCTTTAACATGGTTTTGTTTTGAATGACCAACAGGTTATTGTTCTGACTAAACGTTTGGTAATACAGCTTTAACTTGGTTTTGTTTTACATGAACAACAGGTTATTGTTCTGACTAAACGTTTGGTAAAACAGTTTTAACTTGATTTTGTTTTGAATGACCAACAGGTTATTGTTCTGACTAAACGTTTGGTAATATAACTTTAACTTGGTTTTGTTTTGAATGACCAACAGGTTATTGTACTGACTAATAGTTTGGTAATACAGCTTTAACTTGATTTTGTTTTGAATGACCAACAGGTTATTGTACTGACTAATAGTTTGGTATTACAGCTTTAACTTGGTTTTGTTTTGTATGAACAACAGGTTATTGTTCTGATTAAACGTTTGGTAATACAGCTTTAACATGGTTTTGTTTTGAATGACCAACAGGTTATTGTTCTGACTAAACGTTTGGTAATACAGCTTTAACTTGATTTTGTTTTGAATGACCAACAGGTTATTGTACTGACTAATAGTTTGGTATTACAGCTTTAACTTGGTTTTGTTTTGTATGAACAACAGGTTATTGTTCTGATTAAACGTTTGGTAATACAGCTTTAACTTGGTTTTGTTTTACATGACCAACAGGTTATTGTTCTGACTAAACGTTTGGTAATACAGCTTTAACTTGGTTTTGTTTTGAATGACCAACAGGTTATTGTACTGACTAATAGTTTGGTATTACAGCTTTAACTTGGTTTTGTTTTGTATGAACAACAGGTTATTGTTCTGATTAAACTTTTGGTAATACAGCTTTAACATGGTTTTGTTTTGAATGACCAACAGGTTATTGTTCTGACTAAACGTTTGGTAATACAGCTTTAACTTGGTTTTGTTTTTTATGAACAACAGGTTATTGTTCTGACTAAACGTTTGGTAAAACAGTTTTAACTTGATTTTGTTTTGAATGACCAACAGGTTATTGTTCTGACTAAACGTTTGGTAATATAGCTTTAACTTGGTTTTGTTTTGAATGACCAACAGGTTATTGTACTGACTAATAGTTTGGTAATACAGCTTTAACTTGATTTTGTTTTGAATGACCAACAGGTTATTGTACTGACTAATAGTTTGGTATTACAGCTTTAACTTGGTTTTGTTTTGTATGAACAACAGGTTATTGTTCTGATTAAACGTTTGGTAATACAGCTTTAACATGGTTTTGTTTTGAATGACCAACAGGTTATTGTTCTGACTAAACGTTTGGTAATACAGCTTTAACTTGATTTTGTTTTGAATGACCAACAGGTTATTGTACTGACTAATAGTTTGGTATTACAGCTTTAACTTGGTTTTGTTTTGTATGAACAACAGGTTATTGTTCTGATTAAACGTTTGGTAATACAGCTTTAACATGGTTTTGTTTTGAATGACCAACAGGTTATTGTTCTGACTAAACGTTTGGTAATACAGCTTTAACTTTTTTTTATTTTGTATGACCAACAGATTATTATACTGACTAAATGTTTGGTAAAACAGTTTTAACTTGATTTTATTTTGTATGACAAACAGATTATTGTACTGACTAAATGTTTGGTAATACAGTTTTAACTTGATTTTGTTTTCAATGACCAACAGGTTATTGTTCTGACTAAATGTTTGGTAATACAGCTTTAACTTGGTTTTGTTTTGTTATTATTCTGACTAAACGTTTGGTAATACAGCTTTAACTTGGTTTTGTTTTGTTATTATTCTGACTAATAGTTTGGTAATACAGCTTTAACTTGATTTTGTTTTGAATGACCAACAGGTTATTGTACTGACTAATAGTTTGGTATTACAGCTTTAACTTGGTTTTGTTTTGTATGAACAACAGGTTATTGTTCTGATTAAACGTTTGGTAATACAGCTTTAACTTGGTTTTGTTTTGAATGACCAACAGGTTATTGTACTGACTAATAGTTTGGTAATACAGCTTTAACTTGATTTTGTTTTGAATGACCAACAGGTTATTGTTCTGACTAAACGTTTGGTAATACAGCTTTAACTTGGTTTTGTTTTGTATGACCAACAGGTTATTGTTCTGACTAAATGTTTGGTAATACAGCTTTAACTTGGTTTTGTTTTGAATGACCAACAGGTTATTGTTTTGACTAAACGTTTGGTAATACAGCTTTAACTTGGTTTTGTTTTGAATGACCAACAGGTTATTGTACTGACTAATAGTTTGGTAATACAGCTTTAACTTGATTTTGTTTTGAATGACCAACAGGTTATTGTTCTGACTAAACGTTTGGTAATACAGCTTTAACTTGGGTTTGTTTTGTATGACCAACAGGTTATTGTTCTGACTAAATGTTTGGTAATACAGCTTTAACTTGGTTTTGTTTTGTTATTATTCTGACTAAACGTTTGGTAATACAGCTTTAACTTGGTTTTGTTTTGTTATTGTTCTGACTAAACGTTTGGTAATACAGCTTTAACTTGGTTTTGTTTTAAATGACCAACAGGTTATTGTTATGACAAAATGTTTGGTAATGAGTATATATAACTTTGGGTAAATAAAACATTTTCTCAGTAAAAACATACCTTTGATTTTGTTCCTGCATTGTTTTGATGGCCTGTGAAAACCATTATCTCATACAGATACTTGTCACGGACATCATTGTCTGGTAGGGGAGCTGCACCAAGCTAAACAAAAATGAAAGAATAATTTAAAGAAAATTCAATTAAATTCGTATTTTTTTTATGTTTAAAATCTAAGATAATCTGAGAAAGTCATTACTATATCAAAGCTTTATTGTTCGTAAACATTGGAAACTAGAATTAATATTATTTTGTTTGTAGTCGTTTTAGTACAGTATATGGTAATATAAGCTAATTTACATATGTGAATGATATTTGTTATATTTTGTTAGATTCTATATTTGATATTATACCATGAACCAACTCTTTAGTTTTGCATGTTTACCACAAATAAGTAAAGGTTGTTAACAGTTAATTAACAATACTGTTTACTACCCTTAAATACTACATTTTGATAGTGTGTTAACAATACTGTTTACTACACATAAATATTGTTTTTTAACAGTTGGTTAACAATATGTTAGCTAAACATTAAACGTGTCTTTTTAACTGCTGTTTAACTGTACTATTAACTAAATATAGATACTGGTTTTTAACTGATGAATTACTTTTAAATAATTATTTTGTTTTCAGTGTAGAACATTTTAAGAAGGAATCGGAAACATAGACTTTGTCCTTCTGAAAATTCATTATGACCTAATTATTATTTCTGAATTAAGAAATAATAAATTAAGCCTTGTAGGGTTATTACATATTGTAAGATATCAAATAAAATATAAGTGATCCCACATATTATACATTATAGCACGTTAACTAAAAATCTAGTTCGATGTGACATCATAGCATATTTAAAAAAGTTTGTTTCATATGTCAATTATTCAGGATTGTCACCAACAACAAGAGGTGGTACCACAATAACACCCACCTTCTCTACATCTTTCTTATCCTTCCAACGAGCCCAAATCATCAGGATGATGTAAATGGAAAAGGTGACAATGAGTGTGATATAGATGGCAAGGTTATCAGAGAAGCTGGCATTAGCAAACACATAGTCAAAGTCAACAGTGTTAGGAGCAACAAAAAAACCACTTCCAAAGCTAGTTAAGTGGGTGCACTGACAGCAGGTACGATTCACATCTATTGACGTTACCTAAAAATAACTAAACATTTAAGAGGAATGATCCTACTTACAACAAGCAACTTATTATCTTAAAAGATCATGTGTAGCAGTTATAAAAAAATCATGGATACATTACTAATATAAATTTTAGTTTAGTATAGTGGTTGGTGAAGTAAAGACATTATTAAAATGTTTGTAGTCCTTTTTATATTATCAATAATTTCATAACTTATATAATTAACGTGTTCTAAAGAAAATGACAATGGAACTAAAAAACCTATTCAATGTTATACCTTTTTATTGAAATTTGTTCATGTCTTTAAAAGCTGGAAGAAACGTCTGAAAAATTAAACTACTTTTTTATGAAATAAGCAAAGAATATTGGAGTCTAAGAAACTTCTGGAAACTGTCTCCAATCAATGAGTACAAAAACAGTCTAAGAAACTTCTGGAAACTGTCTCCAATCAATGAGTTCAAAAACATTACTCACATGACAACCATCGCCTTTCCAGGTTTCAGTACTCTCTTCAAAAAAGAGGCAAGCCGATGTGTAGACAGCAATCGAGTAGTTTGAGGTGAAATTAGTGGTGATGTCGTCCATTGTCAGATTCTGACGAAAGGGATCACTGAAGAACTCTAGCGGATCGACATGATCTGCTAGTTGAGCTATACCCAGAAAGAACCTTTGTCCTCCCTCAGATTGGTTGTACTGAGACAAAAATAGGTTGTATACTCCATCAACTGTGAAGAAATAAACCTAAATCAATGTATGTTGGAAGACACAAAACAACAATTTATTATTTTGATACAAAATTTTATCATAACGACCATGGTAAAAACATGTCTAAGTTAGAAGTAACTCTTTACAACAAAGTAATCTTTCAAAAGTTACAATAAAAAAAACATAAAAATTTTAGAAAAGATACAACAAATTTTCGAATTTCAATAGAAAAGTTGAATGATTTGTACCAAAGCATCTACTTTTATTGATTATGTCATTAAGTAGATAACAGTTACAAACTAGCAATAAGGAAACCACTTACACTCGAGCATATCCTGGATACGAGTGATGAAGTCATAGTCATAAAGCCTCGGCCTCTTTCCATACTTAACTAGCACTATTAGATCTGTGTCTGGATTACTTGGTACTATATCAATGCTGACTGAGGTTTCAGATGTTAAAAGAGTCACATTGTGATAAAAAATAGGACTTTCAGGAGATGCATTCTGGGTATTCACTTCTTCTCGGAGAGAAGAACTTGGTCGGTTTCTCATACCTCTTTGAGGAATGCACATCTCAATTGGCTGTAATGTGTCTGTAACATTCAACTCTGTAGCATTCTCACTATCCGTTGACGAGGTTTCAAGCTGAATAGTGTTCGAGCCCCGGCTAACTTTGTTAGCATTTTTACCGTAAGACTCCAGAACTCCAGACCATTTCACTGCCTGTATTTTGTTATACAAGACACATTTAACAAAAACTGACGAGAAGAGAGTCTTTTAATAAAAACACAAAATTTTAATAAATGAGATGCAGCTTTAAATCTTAATACCTTAGTCACATTACATAATTCAATCAGAAGAAAACTTCTATACTTTATATTAACACTAGGAAAACTTTAACATTCAGTTTCCCACTGTCTGTGTGTATAAACTAGTAAAATGTAGTTTTACATTCAGTTTCCCACTGTTTGTGTATATAAACTAGTCAAAGATAGTTCCAAGTTCAGTTTTCAACTGTTTGTGTGTATAAACTAGTCAAAGATAGTTCCACGTTCAGTTTTCAACTGTTTGTGTGTATAAACTAGTCAAAGATAGTTCCACGTTCAGTTTTCAACTGTTTGTGTGTATAAACTAGTCAAAGATAGTTCCACATTCAGTTTTCCACTGTTCCTGTGTATAAACTAGTTAAAGATAGTTCCACATTCCTCATTCAGCTTTCCATTGTTTGTTTGTATAAACTAGTTAAAGGTAGTTCCACATTCAGTTTTCTACTGTTTGTGTGAATAAAGTAGTTAAAGGTAGTTCTGGCATTATTCTTGTCACAGATGTATGTACAAGGTGGTAGAGTTAGACATTCAATATTTACATTACTCTTGTCACAGATGTATGTACAAGGTGGTAGAGTTAGACATTCAATATTTACATTATTCTTGTCACAGATGTATGTACAAGGTGGTAGAGTTAGACATTCAATATTTACATTACTCTTGTCACAGATGTATGTACAAGGTGGTAGAGTTAGACATTCAATATTTACATTACTCTTGTCACAGATGTATGTACAAGGTGGTAGAGTTAGACATTCAATATTTACATTACTCTTGTCACAGATGTATGTACAAGGCAGTAGAGTTAGACATTCAATATTTACATTACTCTTGTCACAGATGTATGTACAAGGTGGTAGAGTTAGACATTCAATATTTACATTATTCTTGTCACAGATGTATGTACAAGATAGTAGAGTTAGACACTCAATATTTACTACAATTGTTAATTATACTCAGTGTAATATAAAGACAAACATAAGGAATGCAATTTTGAAAGTCTCCTATCTTCAGGTCAATGTATGTAAGACCTACAACAACTTACAAACACTGACCAGAAGACAAAAGATAGAAGACTTTTGACATGTCATCTTCTACATTTCTACTTTATACAACCTGGTGCTGTCCTTCATTCTGTTATACTCATCATGAATTCTCTGCCCAAATAAACGTCAAAGAATACAAATCAAACACTTCAGAAAAAGGTCGTTAGGCATAATAAAAACATTTGTAAATCCATGTCATTTAGCTGATGCCCAAAATAATTTATTTGAAGAATCTTCATTAAATATAAGTTTTTACATTTCTTTTATTCGTAAGAACTTTAAATGAACTGTCATGTATCACTTGTCATGTTTGCTGAGGCCTCGATTGTGGTAGGTATGTAGGTTTGGCAAAACCAGAGGTACTGACAAATAAAAGTCATCTCTTTTTGTAATTTTCTGGTTATGTTTGAAATTTTGCAGTAAAGTTAATGATTTTTGAGAAATGTTGGTTGTGCATAGATGACTTGTTGAATTGTAAGCACAAGGGAAGACTGTGAAGAAGAAAATATATTTTTATTGTGTTGTGAGCCACCTGGTGGCTGATATGGTAAACCTAATATTAAATTCTTAAGCATCCATACAATTGACCTTATATGGATGATAAATTAGTCCTTCAATAAATTTTTGAACAGGTATGAATTGAATCTGTAAAATATAGAGTACCAACCAGTAACTTTTTTTTTCCACTTTGTCAACATTAATGTAACATCTACAATAATCTTCCATTTTGAAGATCAACTGTATTACCATAAACATTTATTGATTCCTACTTTTATTCTACATCTTCCTTCCAGATCTGTTAATAACAAGAAAAAGTTAATTATGATATTAATTAATTATTCTTATTTCTTTATGTAGCAGAGCCACCATGTCCAACACTGTCGCCTTTTGCCACGTGGAAAAGCTGCTATTAACCTGAGGCAAATTTTTGTTTCCTTCTACAATCTATTTTTTAAATATAATTAATTCCATTGATGAATAATTAAAGACATTATTATGTATTTTTATACTCACTATAAAAACAAAGTTAATTTTTTATTTTATCATGTAGCAAAAATATTAACACATTCAGCACAATTATGAAAAAAATTTTTGAACACTGCTGATCTTAAGTCTGGAAACATTTAAAATGTTTTTAAACAAAAAGTGGATGACAACATCCTAAACAGTTCTTTAGTAAAAACCTACACAGTTAAACTGGAACACTCTTGTATAATATTTCCATATACTGAGAAGCACATGTTAATGGGAAAAAAAAAAGTGCTGTGTAAGTTACTCAGAGCACATCCACATATTTTGAGCTGTCTTGAAACCTGAAAATAAGTTTAAGGTTTTTTTATTTTAAAGGTAAAAAACATTTTTGATGTTTCATATGAAGGTCAATATCCTAGATGCAATTTGAAGTATACTGACTCACCCACCAGGGGCTAGAAACACAGGTATACTAAATCAACCACCAGATGGCTAGAAACTCAGGTATACTGAATCAACCACCAGGTGGCTAGAAACCCAAATGTACTGGATCAAACATAAGGTGGCTAGAAACCCACATAAATTGGATGGCTAGTGAAAACTGAGCATTATTGCTGAATCAAACACTCAGTGAATGTGCTATAGTGATATATCACACTTCTTTTAAAAACTTTTCCAAAAGATAGAAATGAAAACCTTGCATCAGAAAGAGATTCTCCAAGTTAAAAGACTGGGAAAGCAGGTCAACTAGATGAGTAGTTAATTTATTTAACTGAAAATACAGTTATAGAATAAAAAGTGCCTTCTCAAATTGGCAGTTCAGGCATCCTTTTAAGTAGAAACTTCTCTATCAGTTATTAACAAAGACTGCCAAATTAACTATTCTTCATTTTTTAGACTAAGTTATCCTAACAAGCAAAATATATACCAAATGATTTCTTAACTGATACCATTTATGTTAAAAATTTCATAAACAACAAAATTTCACAAAAATCCTTACTGAAAATCCAATAACAGTTTCATTCAATTTACTGCATTCCAAAGCATTATGGAATACATCACACGAATCTGGAAAGAAATATGCAGCATCTGCCTGGGTTATGGTATAGTCAGTCATCTCTGTCCCGAGTTTTCTGAAATGTATAGTAATGGTTAAGAAGACACAATTTTAGTCCTTACTTTCTACATGAAAATGACTTCTTTCTGTAATAATTTTTATATATTACAAATATGTTTTTTTGATGTGAAAAAAAAGTTAGAGTTTATTTTCCTTAACCAACAAAGAGTTCTTAAAAGATGTTAACTAAACAGTTAACATCTCTAAGAGCTCCAAAATATGTACAAAATGCATCAAAATATTTAACAGCTGCAAGACAAGTCTTCTGTTAATGTAAACCTGTAACTTCTTCATATTATATTTAGTTTTTAATGACTGCATCTTAGTATTTGGTTTGTTAGAAGAACGTGATATAATATATATGTCAATCACACTCACACCAATATACAAAACAAAGAGATGTGGGAAACCTTCACACCAAGATACAAAACAAAGAGATGTGGAAAACCTTCACACCAAAATACAAAACAAAGAGATGTAGGAAACCTTCACACCAAAATACAAAACAAAGAGACATAGGAAACCTTCACACTAAGATACAAAACAAAGAGATGTGGAAAACCTTCACACCAAGATATAAAACAAAGAGATGTGAGAAACCTTCACACCAAAATACAAAACAAAGAGATGTGAGAAACCTTCACACCGAGATACAAAACAAAGTGATGTGGGAAACCTTCACACCAAGATACAAAACAAAGAGATGTGAGAAACCTTCACACCAAAATACAAAAGAAAGAGATGTGAGAAACCTTCACACAAAGATACAAAACAAAGAGATGTGGGTAAAATGAGCTATAGATATTTTTCTTTCCTATTCAAGTCATGTAGCTGTGATTTGTGGAAAATAATGAGTTTGTTATGAATATCTAAATACTTACTATAAGTTGCTGGATCGAAATATAATAAAAAATGTGGCCTAATGATATATAATTTATCCATGCTGGTAATCTAGATGCTAACCTATTGATACACAAAATGTCATATCTTAGTTTTAAAAGCTTTTGATATTTCTATAGTAGGAGCTCAGAAATGTACGTTTTGTCTACACATCAAGAGATAGGATCTGAAAACTTTGTGAAATTTTAACAGCCATTCAGACACAGACCACAGAAGCACAAGTCATTTAGACTTCTTGAGTGACAATAAGCCCTTCTGAACCAAGACTTGTACTAAATATTCTCCTTTCTTCTTATTTCCATAGCTGATATCCTGGTTATGGAAAAATTAAACAGACAAATAAAAACATCCATTTGTTAGAGATTATATAAAAAACTGTCTTACTTCTGAACAGACATATAAAATCCTTTTGGGCTTTGGACTTCATAAAGAGGTTCTCCCTTCAAAATCTTCTTCATAATGTTACTTTTAATCTCTGCAGAAATTGTTTTCATTTCTTCAACAATCCTCTGTGCCTAAGAAACAAAAACACAGATTTGTCAATTCCACAATTTACATGCTATATTACTAACAGTATTACGTTATATAACAGTAGATCTTCTCTTATGATAAAATTCTTTCGTTAATTAAAAATATTTCATACAATGACCAATAGCTTCTGTTCTTACACTGTGAATGAACGGTTTAAAAGAAAAAAGACCAATACTTGCTGTTTTTATATTATGAATGAAGTAAATGTTAAACCCAGCAACAACCAATAGTGACTGCATTTTCATTGTAAGTTAATGAAATATTGATTATTACATCCTATACATACAACCCATATTCAGTGAAGAAGAGTGTTGACCTCAACAACCAATAGAGACTGTTCTTACATTAACTTCAACAACCAACAGTAATTATTACATTAACCTCAATAACCAATAGTAGTTATTCTTACATTAACCTCAACAACCAATAGTTATTATTCCTACATTAATCTCAACAACTGATAATAGTTATTCTTGCATTAACTTCAACAACCAATAGTAGTTATTATTACACTAACCTCAATAACCAATGGTAGTTATTCTTACATTAACCTCTTACATTAACCTCAACAATCAATATTGATTATTCTTATTCATGATGATGAGAAACCCACTTGAAGTAAAAATGTATTCTCAAGATGGTTGGTATGGTATTAAAACTTTAATTAAAATAAAGTTCAGAACAACATTTCAACCTTCTCAGGTCATCTTCAGGTTAACAAAAAGAGTTTGCAACTCACTGTTGCTGAGCACATGTGTTAGATCAGCCATCTTGAGAATACCTGATTATTCTTATATTAATTACATACCTTTTCAGCAGACTGAGCTTGGGCTTTGCTGAGAGTATATTTCTTTTTGACTGCTTCAGCTTCTTTAGCACTTCCTCCATTGACTAAGAACAGTAAAACAAAGCTGCTTTAGAAGAACCTTAATTATGACAGAGAATGTTTTAAAACCCCTGTCAAATCTTTTACTGCAAATGGGATGTACATTTCCTGGTGCTCTTGTCCTCTCTCACTCAGGCTAGGACAAATGTTTACCATTGTCAATGCTGTTTGCAGTTTCCTCTTTTGGGTCTAGATTCATCATTTTAAGTATCGTCACCAGATGAGGATCTAACATCCATTTGTATCATTGCCTTTTCATCATCATTATACATTTTAACACTAATCAACTCATTTTCACTATCTTCTAAACTATCTGAGTCAGGCATATTTATATACTAATTAGGGTTACTACTTGCTGTTGCAGCAATACAGGTACTCATACATCCCACTGGGGCATTTTGTTGGTCACTGAAGATATTTAGGGAAATCATATATAAACATTTGGTTTGATGCTATTTAATATTTTCCAACTCATTTTAATTCCATTTGTCAGGCACAGCAATTTTGAACGACAATGAGAAACATTTGTCCGATTCACAGTGTAAGGGGCTGGGAGCACTCGATGATATACATCCCAGCCACAGTAAAAAAGTTAATGTTACCATTTTTATTCTAGTTATTTTACAGATGTCCAAGTATAAATGTGCAAAGTTTTCCAACAGTTGCCCAGCAAATGAAGAGAACTTGATAGCTGAAATACTTCTTCATGTTCAGACTTTCAAGTAACAAAAAAGATGGATTTATCACCAGGTATAGCTCTGTACAGGTTGTAAGTTGTACATGGTTTAAAACTATATAACAACATAATTTCTACACACCACTGTTTATTAACAGGGAAGGTTAGTATTGTACACTAACAAAAGAAGTCACACTTCTTAAAACTAGAGAACAAAAATCTAATTCTTCTTTAATAGGTATTACAAGCTGATGTCAAGATACTCCTGAAACATCATTCAGGTAAAGATGCAGACAAGGCCAATGAGATCACTTGTTTGCCTGAACTTTTCTACTAATTACATGGATTTTCCTGCATCCTTTTAATGATTGTAATTCTGATCAACCAGTACCATGTCTGTGATATTCCAACTGGCATGAAGGGCTCTGATATTGAGCAAAACGTCTTTGTGGTACTGAATACAGTAGTTTTAGTGTAACTGACCGTCACTTCCACTTAATGAATTTGTATTAATAATTACATCACAAAGACTACATTTAAATAAGTCGTGTTCTAAATTAATAAATATAACTTTAACAAAACTCATTGAAAAAATAAATATTCATGATCCAGGGAATGAATCAATACCTAATGATCAAACAATTTAAACATTAAAGATATATATATATATATTGGAAATACATTCATTAATGATCAAAATATGATCTAAGCATTAAAGTAATATGTACCAAATAAAGATCAAATTACAATCCAAGCAGGAAAGTATTTTGTGAACTAAATGTTTTTAAACATTTTTTTCCAGAGCAGTTACGTTCTCAGAGGGAATAACATTTCATCACAAAAAATTCAGAATCTTAAAGTTTATACAGAAAAGCTTATGATTGGTAAAAGGCATTTAAAAACTACATTAATTCCTTTATGACTTTTCTCACTGACTATAGTATAGCTCTTATTTCCTGTCCATCTCCTTCTTCAATGATATAGAATTCATATTGTGAGTAAAGAATGCATGTCATTGTGCAGAACTGTTCGGCTATGTCTTCAAACTAACAGCAGTGTCACTTTGGTCAAACGATATTTCTCAGAGACAATTATTCAATCATAAACTGTGGTGGTCAGCAATTCGTCCTTCTCTCCATTCTTGGATTATCTCAAGAGATTTTGGACACTCAATTCCTTGTAATTCCCCTACAGACGTTTGAAAAGTGAGTTGCTAGTTCAATGTAACTGCATCAGTAAACAATGATCCTTGGCACCCATCTACATTTGTGAAAACAGTAATGGATTCTTTGAGACTGAGGTGAGAAGCATTCTTAGGGGAACATGTGATAATCAAAAACACTAAGCTCAAAATTCATTAGTTACTGTTAGAGCAATCTACTTTTTATAACTGGCTTTGGACATTGATAGTGAATGAAATGTTCTTATACAACATTCTTTGGAAAGGTGAAATCAACAAATTCTATCCACGTATAGTCCACCTGTTCATGATCCTTACACTGCTATGTGATGTGGCTTCAATTTAACCTTGCACTTCCATCATAAATCCTTATCTCTCTATTGATGAAACTGGAATGATAAAACAGATTTTGTAAATTGGGTCCTCAGTAAGACCACTTTATTCTTCATCTATATCAGCAAACCATTTAGAAGAACAAGCAACACAGTTTACTGTATTGGTAAAAGACTGCTGACAGATATTTTCACTGAAGATGATATCATAAGCCATTCATTCAGGTAGGAACAGCTGGTGAGATTTCCTTGGGTTGTGGAATTTGATCCAGAGGTGTATGGACCACAAAGGAATCTTAAAATGACCATTATAAACGTGAATGAAAAGACAAACAAACATTGTCCATAGAGATGATGTTTGTGGTTGGTTCGGTTAAGGATAACTTTATTATTTTGGTTTCAAATGACAGAAAAATATTAAGCACTTTTTGTAACAGTTCATGTTTCATAATAGATATCTAAAGTTCCTAGAACAAAATGTATGAATGTAATTATGTCGATTACTCAGAATTTATTATAAAACTTTCCCACATTTGATGAGTATCTCAACCAATTCAGTTGCACAATTCATAACAGATAATTCTTGTTTTATCTCTTCAAAGTTTTTTCCAAATTTGGAACTAAAATCTCGTCCTTTTTATCTTCCTATGTAACAAAACATCAAATCAAATTAAATAGTGATTTTTTGTGTCCAGATGTTCTCCAATCTCTATCTTACCAATCATTCCTTTACTAGAAGTTAACAATAAATAAAAAATGTTGAAGAAAAATCATCTTGTATAATTTATAAAATTCTGTCACCTTCATAATATCACTCTAACATTTACCAATCTATATGTCTAATATTAAAATAATTATATCCTTATGAAAGCTGAATCATCTCATTAAATTTCACCAGGTTCACCTGATTGTGTGTAACAAATTCCAACTCAAAACTTTTGTAATCACTGAGAGAAACCTAAACAGATTCAACCTTGTTGAACAGGCTGTAAATCACATACTTTATCAGGCCCTGATGCAAGCATTACTGAGACTGGTCTTAAATATGTAAAACAAGCTGAGAAAATGAATATTGGAGAGAGAGACAAAGATAAGACATATAAGAATATTTTACAATCATATAATAATAATAAACTGTATCACTGCATGAAAACATAGCTCTATGGTCCATGGAAGGAAAGTGTTCGTAATATTTCCCATTTCTTGTCTGTACTTGTCGTCTTATTATCATTATTTTAATTATATGTAACTTCTATGTGTTCATCACTCAACAAGTCTCCATAAATAATTCCATTAATATATTTTTTTATAATAACTTTTTACATTTCTTTCCTCCCTACAGTGGCATAGTGGTATATCTGCAGACTTACGGTGCTAGAAACCAGGTTTTGATACCTATGGTGGGCAGAGCACAGAGAGTCAACTGTGTAAATTTGTGCTTAACTTCAAACAATATAGTGCATTTCATTTATAGAACATCAACTGAAAGATAACAAAAGGTCTAGAATTGCAGAAGAAATTTAATATTCATCTTTAGAACATTATGATAAAGTTCTATAAACTTATTAGTTGTTGTTAACAACCTTACACAAAACTAAATAACTTTTAGGTAAAAATGTATAAAAACATACCATAAAAAATAAAAGGATTTGGTTCTGTTGCATCAAAACTTATTTCATTCTCAGCTTCAATTAAATCTGACTTCACAAAACTTTCACCTTGAATTCTATTCGTGAGATCCTGTAACAAACATAATAATAGGTCCATTTGTATTCAGGTTCTATCTAAAGAGCCTAGACTATTATTACTTTATCATTCCATAACAAATCAGACATTTACAAAAGTTTAATCTACTTTCTACACAGTTTTATTTTATCAGCTCAACATTTCGTAAAACATTAAACAAACAAAGCTAAAAATTTCATTTGTCAACTAACACTGAAATATGGTTGAAAGAATGGAAACCTTATTTCTATTAGAAACTGATAAAACAGCAAATATTTGAAAATATTCTCTTTTACTCCTCAAAGTAAAGAGAGGTGAATAAGTAGGAACTTATCATTAGGGTAATCACGAATTAAGTAAAGTATTATTAACCTAAACCATAAAGTTTTAAACTTACAGTTGATAATGTTTTCAACATGCTGGTAACACACTTCAGAATTAGATAAAACACTATATACTGTTATTTCCAATGTGCTAGTAACATACTTTAGAATTAGATAAAGCTACTTACTATTACCACAGTCACGTGCTGATAGCACACTTTAGAATTAGGTAAAACTACTTACTGTTACCACACTGTCCATGATGTTTCCCACATGCTGGTAACACACTTTGAGGTCAGATGGGTGAGGTACATCTGTGACCTTTAGAACTTCTCGCATTTTTTCCACACCATCTAATGATTGTTTCTGAAAAATTCGAACACAAGAAAACTTAAATAAATTCTGAGATTTTGTTAAGTCAACATGTTTTTTCATTTTCTGTCACAGTAGTTGTAAACAAAATCCAAAATACAACTCCCTATACAGTCGGCATAACTTAATTTTGAATGTCAAGCAACACTTTGTGAGATAAGGTAAAACTTACTTATTTTCTCATGTCTGTAAAAAAGGAGAAAGAAAAGGAAAATATTTTCTGGCTCATTTCCTCCAAAGTCTTCATTACCAGTGGACTGTTTCCTAGTTGAGAGCTATCTTCTTCCACACCATTATCTTGTTGTCCACTGCATTCTGAACACAGGACAGTAGACAACAAGAGAAAGGTGTAGAAGAAAATCATCACAGCACACGACAAAAACAACGTAATGGTGAATACAAGGAGAATAATTCTGAAACAACATGTTACACTCCAGAAGAAAGAGAAAGTTACTATAGTACAGCATTTAACAAATAAATAATTCAATCTTATTCATAAGTAAAGGAGAGAAAACTTAAACTAAGTGAGGAGAACTGATAACTTGAGTTATAATACAACAATAATTACATTACTTCCTATTACCAATTTTCTGCTTTGTGGGTGAGATAATATCAAAGTGAAGCACAAACACATGTTCTAAAAACAGCTTTGTGGTTTGTGATAATTCCAATTAGTGCACAAAAAAAAGGTATGTTTCAAACATACAAAGAACTAGAAATAACTTAGCTTAGATGTTGCTGCTTAGCAAGTAAATAACAAGGAAGTTGCAAACCCACGTGTATGTTTACAAAATAATCGCAAAGATCGAGTAGTGATGGTAATATACTATTTCACATTTTTATTTTAACAGTATCAGTGAAGATAATTAAACCCATAAAATGAAATAAAATTTAATACTCATGAAAAGATAAAGAATGAAGATGTAAATAATAAGAATCAAACAAGATGTTGCAGCTGTGAAGATAAAGAATGAAGATGTAAATAATAAGAATCAAACAAGATGTTGTGGCTGTGAAGATAAAGAATGAAGATGTAAATAATAAGAATCAAACAAGATGTTGTGGCTGTGAAGATAAAGAATGAAGATGTAAATAATAAGAATCAAACAAGATGTTGCAGCTGTGAAGATAAAGAATGAAGATGTAAATAATAAGAATCAAACAAGATGTTGCAGCTGTGAAGATAAAGAATGAAGATGTAAATAATAAGAATCAAACAAGATGTTGCAGCTGTGAAGATAAAGAATTAAGATGTAAACAATAAGAATCAAACAAGATGTTGCAGCTGTGAAGATAAAGAATGAAGATGTAAATAATAAGAATCAAACAAGATGTAGTGGCTGTGAAGATAAAGAATGAAGATGTAAATAATAAGAATCAAACAAGATGTTGCAGCTGTGAAGATAAAGAATGAAGATGTAGATAATAAGAATCAAACAAGATGTTGTGGCTGTGAAGATAAAGAATGAAGATGTAAATAATGAGAATCAAACAAGATGTTGCAGCTGTGAAGATAAAGAATGAAGATGTAAATAATGAGAATCAAACAAGATGTTGTGGCTGTGAAGATAAAGAATGAAGATGTAAATAATGAGAATCAAACAAGATGTTGTGGCTGTGAAGATAAAGAATAAAGATGTAAATAATAAGAATCAAACAAGATGTAGTGGCTGTGAAGATAAAGAATGAAGATGTAAATAATAAGAATCAAACAAGATGTTGCAGCTGTGAAGATAAAGAATGAAGATGTAGATAATAAGAATCAAACAAGATGTTGTGGCTGTGAAGATAAAGAATGAAGATGTAAATAATGAGAATCAAACAAGATGTTGCAGCTGTGAAGATAAAGAATGAAGATGTAAATAATGAGAATCAAACAAGATGTTGTGGCTGTGAAGATAAAGAATGAAGATGTAAATAATGAGAATCAAACAAGATGTTGTGGCTGTGAAGATAAAGAATAAAGATGTAAATAATAAGAATCAAACAAGATGTTGTGGCTGTGAAGATAAAGAATGAAGATGTAAATAATGAGAATCAAACAAGATGTTGTGGCTGTGAAGAAGATAGTACAAGAAGATTAGGTCTATATATATATACCAAACTTCTTTCATTAAAATGTTTGTGTTAAATTTATTTGGAGCTAGAATTTTCAGTTTCTTTACACAGATATGGTTGAAAATGTTCCACTTTTTTATTATGTTGTTTGTTTGTTTTTGAAATTTGCACAAAGCTACTCGAGGGCTATCTGTGCTAGCCTTCCCTAATTTAGCAGTGTAAGATTAGAGGGAAGGCAGCTAGTCATCACCACCCACCGCCAACTCTTGGGCTACTCTTTTACCAAATGAGATTGACCGTCACATTATAACACCCCCACGGCTGAAAGGGCGAGTATGTTTGGCGCGACGAGGATGCGAACCCGCGACCCTCAGATTACAAGTTGCATGCCTTAACACGCTTGGCCATTTTTATTATGAATGATTGACATGCATAGATTTGATTCAGTTTATGTGACTAAGTGTTAATGGATACACACACACGGCATGATAATGTTCGGTCTTACTGATGTAGGTAAATGTACAGTAAAAATACATTTAATTGAGTATGGTAAGTGCTGTTGTAAGCTAGGTTACAATTTAGTTGGAGCAGATAACTGTGACAATGTAATGATGGAAAAGCTTTGATGAATGTTTGGAGATGTGGGTACGTTATTAATTACAGTTACGACAGAAAGTGTTCGTACCCCTGCGTCGTGAGTAGTTTTTTGCTCATAACTTAAAAAGTATCACGATTAGGCTATTAGAAATATCATATATTATAAATATTATACTAACACACATCTGCATAAATTTTTGTGTAAATTAAACGACAAATAAATTGTTTATAAACAAATAACCAAAAATAGGAGGAGCAGAAAGTGTTCGTACATTTCAAAACGTGTGAAAAAACTGATATTCCCGTAAAAATTTTGTTTAGTTTGGCGAATAAACTACATTATACCATTCCAGAACTTGACACTGGGTTCATAATTATTGGAATTTAGCCAGCAAAAGCAATCTGGCAAAACACTAACATTAGTTCAGTAAATAAAAAAATACCCCAGTTTCATTAAAATGTAATTTATTATATGCAGCCATGCAATTGGCTCTTCTAACCATGTTGTTGTTTTATTGGTTGATATTATGTTGGTAGGATTACTGTAGATTTATTCAGTAGTACTGTCTTGTACACTTGTATCAAACATCTTAGGCATTTCAAAAAACGACAACAGATGAAACTTGATACTTTAGAAGAAACAAGTTTTTTATGACAAAATGTCTTTAAATAACATTTTCTTCTAATGTTTATCATATCTCACAATGGGAAACATTACAGTGAAATTTACTAGATGTTAAAAAAACAGATACATTACAGATAGTCAGAGAGATAAACAAGTTTAGATTTTACATTTAACTCGGCATTTTTCTAAAGATAACTCCTTGGAAAACTAATTTTGAGAACATGATATACTTTGATATTATTAATAAAAACCTGCACTTCAAACTTACTTTGCTAATTTAGACGTACGACTTATATACTCTGAAAACGTTTCATATAAAATAGAATTCCACCATGAACTTTGATCTATCCTCCTGTGTAAGGAGTTATCTTCAGAAAAATGCCGAGATAAATGTAAAATCTAAACTTGTTTATCTCTTTGTCTATCTGTAATGTATCTGTTTTTTTTTAACATCTAGTAAATTTCACTGTAATGTTTCCCATTGTGAGATATGATAAACATTGAAAGAAAATGTTATTTAAAAATATTTTGTCATAAAAAACTTGTTTCTTCTAAAGTATCAAGTTTCATTTGTTGTTGTTTAACACGTAATGACATACAAAAACTGGTAAGGGAAACTGGGGTTGAAGTAAGCACCTCTACAGTTACAAACATATTACGCTCTCCAGGGTTCAAAGCATGCTATCCTCGTAGAACTTCATATTTAAAGCCTGTTCATTTAGAAGCACGATTGAGGTATGCAAGAAAGCATGTAGATAAACCCTTTACCTATTGGAAGAGTATTCTTTGGTCAGACGAGACTAAAATCGAGCTTTTCGGCCACAATGATGTTCACAATATTTTCCGTAAGAAGGTGGAACGAAATCTTCCAAAGAACACTGTCTCTACAGTTAAACACGGAGGTGGTTCGATCATGCTATGGGGTTCCTTCAGCTCTTCTGGTGTAGGCAGCCTTCACCGCGTCAACAAAATCATGAAAAAAAGAAGAGTACGTTGATATATTGGGCACTTATATCAAGAATGATGCTCGGAACTTGCGGCTTGGGCGTCGTTGGATCTTCCGGCATGACAATGACCCTAAGCATATATCAAAATATGTGCAATCCTGGTTGCAGAGGAACCATATAAGCGTTCTGGAGTGGCCATCGTAGTCACCCGATCTCAACCCAATTGAAAACGTTTGGCATGAGTTGAAGACCAGGGTTCATCAGCGTCATCCGAAAAAACGTGCAAGAGTTGGAGCCCTTCTGTAGAGAAGAATGGAAGAAAATACCAGTCGAGTACTGGCTATGAGGAGTGATTGCGCTAAGTAATTCGCCTGAAAGGCTACACAACTGACCATTAAAGTTGACGCACGAACACTTTCTGCCCCTCCTATGTTTGGTTATTTGTTTATAAACAGTTTATTTGTTGTTAAATTTACATAAAAAATTATGCAGATGTGTGTTAGTATAATATTTATAATATACTATACTTTCATTATCCTAGCCGTGATACTTTTTAAGTTATGAGGAAAAAACTACTCACGACGCAGGGGTACCAACACTTTCTGTCGTAACTGTAGGTATTCGGTGAGTTTATGAGTTCAGAGTAAGAAAAGTGGTTCAGTAAAATTTTTTGCATTTATTCACTACTTGAATGATTATTAAAGAAGTTTTGTAAATAAATTTATTTGTGAGTTACACATATTTACCATTAATCAGTAGTTACACTACTACATGTTAAAAGGTTATGTACTGAATTTAGGCCTAGAGACGAAAGTTGTTGTAGCAAATGTTATAGAATAAATAAATAAATCTGTTACTGTTATGTGCATTGGATGCCCTATATTTATATCAAATAACCAAAAACAATGACAGAGTACACTGTAATGATACAACACTGTCATTGGTCTAACAAACTTAAATCTCAGTCATGAAATTCATTTCTTCAAAATTTCAGGTATAAGAACTGTCTACTTATAGTTTAATTACATTTAAAAATTCTTTGATTTCCAAGCTGGAGTTATGTGATCTAATGGAATGATATATATTTATGTGAGTAAAATATAATTTATCAACATAGGTTTGGGTTGTATTAATTTCTTTTCCATAACATTTTGCACAGTTGCTAATCAAAAAAGTTTTGAATTTTTGCAATTGATTTTAAAATAAACCCAATAGGATTCATTTTCTTTAATGATCCCAATAAATAACTGTAAGATAGATATTTATATTAAATCTTTCATGATAGGTCATGAATCAAAGGCCATGTCACTGCATTTGTTGACTGGCATTCAAACTTTTATTGAACTATTATTTTATGAATTTATGTCAATATTTTTTAAATTATCTAAATACATCTTGGTTACTAAGCTTAACAAATTATAATGGAACTCTATGGTATCAGTGTAGTTATTTATGGCTTTTTAATTATTCAACTACACATAGAAAACCTAAAAAAGAAATTTTGTTTGATATTCTCAATATACAGAATTTTAAAAGGCAGCAGTAACTGAGTTCAAAGGTCACATCAAGAAGAGATAATTGTTTGCTTTACTTCTTGATTTATTGTTCTATATTTTAATAAAAACAAATTTAATAATTTATTTATAAATAGTAATAATATATATACATACATAATCTATAATAATTTAAATGTGACTGTATATTACAAAAACTAGTCCACTAAAACACAGCCAAGACAGGAAAGACTAAAGGTAAGTTTTTTTATTATTGAATACATAACATGAGTGCACACGCACTTCATCAGTGCAAGTTATGTAATGTTAGCTAGGCATGACTGGAAGGTCAATATAATAATAATGAAAAATATATATAAATATATAGCATTATGAGTCCTATGCTACTTAGACTAACCATTTGTTTTTTCTTGTTATAATGTGTAGTTGTTCTAGCATGAGAAAAGTACAATTTATACATTTATTTTCTAACTTTTTACCATAATAATAAGGTTGGTCAAGTGACAGACCCTACAAAGTTAGAGTACAGAAAATAACATAACATATAAAGTTTTACTGAAAACAAATGTTTGAAATGTATTTAGGAGGTTTTAGAAATTACACAAATATTATTTGAGATTTTTGAAATGAAGAAAATATTTTTAATCATAATATGAAATCATTTTGCACTCAGACTAGTAACGAAACATTCGATATTTTCAGAAACAAATCATTTGTAACAATATTTCATTAAAAAAACCTAATTTTTTTGTGTACAATAAACTTGTAATATTTATTTCAAATTTTGTGAAGCTACCCATGTTGTATCAAAAGGTTGTGCAAGTACTTGATGTGTGTAAATGTGTAGATGAACTCGGGTATATTATACTGAGCTTGCAATGAAAGGGTTAATAAGTTCAGAATATAATTAATAGAGTGAACTTCAGAAGATCAGTGTTTAATGAAAACAAAAATTACATAGAACACGTTTCATCGGTTATTGCATATTACTAAAAATCAGTTTCTTCTTATGTAACAATTATGAAAGTTCTACTTACTAGTCCATCATTATTCAGTGGCCCTAATGAAATGATGTCACTGTAAACTCCCCCTAAAGCTTCAACATCCTGCTTAGTTTCCATTGGTAACACTGAAAGTTTATTCATAGTATCTGAAGCTTGCTGTAACAAAGTGTCCAAAAACAGTTAGGGTTTTCTAATTATAAACTTCTCTCACTGACGAGATATGCAACAAAAATAAAGTTTATTTATTTATTACTACAAAAAACCTTGAAAGGTATCTGTGTAATCATCGATAAATGTATTGATTTATACCCAAATAAAACCCATGAATTTACCTGTATGTTCTTACCTTTGCAATGTCATCAATGAGGTTTTCTATATTCTCTAGTGCTATGGCTTCCAGTTCTTCTTGTGCTTGGTCAGTGAGATAACTAGAGTCAATTCCTGGTTTATCATATTCTGTTTTAAACAGATGATCAACCACTGCAGGGTCAATATTTCCATCAACCTCAGCAACATCTGAAAAACAGATCAGAAGACGTCTACAAATATCTATCATTTACAGATTTTAAAATTAAATCCCAAAGTGAAGATAAACAAGTCTGTGAAACAAAAACTAAAACATTTCACATAAATATTTAGATCACTCAATAGTAACATTAACATGAATTTATTTTAGAGATATAAACAAACTGTTTTGGAAAGCATCTCATACTTTGTTCCTTTTTGTATTTCATCAAAATTAATTATTCAAATAATATTTATTATAAAGTTCTTAATTAAATTTATAAGAAAACACTTAACTGAAATAGAACATACTCCATATATTTTCATGTGTTACCTCTTCATTTAGAAGATATATTCCAAATATTTTCTTCATTATGATTCATTATTTAAGATATATTAATTGTATAAAAAAGTACTAACTGTGTGTAATGAGGCAGTATAATAATGTTTAATAATACAGTGCAATCAGTTTGACAATATAATGTACAATAAAACAGTACAACAGATATAATATATAATAAAATGGTTTAATCATATATGTACAAGTGACTGGTTTGGGTTGAGAAATTTTTTTATGCAAGTGGGTTTTCTCCTCATCACTCAATGGTTTAATCAGCTTCATAAAATAATCTATAATAACACAGTGTAACTGGTTTGATGGAACAAGACAGGTATTATCTATAATAACACAGCGTAACTGGTTTGATGGAACAAGACAGGTATTATCTATAATAATACAGTGTAACTGGTTTGAAGGAACAAGACAGGTATTATCTATAATAATACAGTGTAACTGGTTTGATGGAACAAGACAGGTATTATCTATAATAATACAGTGTAATTGGTTTGATGGAACAAGACAGGTATTATCTATAATAATACAGTGTAACTGGTTTGATGGAACAAGACAGGTATTATCTATAATAATACAGTGTAACTGGTTTGAAGGAACAAGACAGGTATTATCTATAATAATACAGTGTAATTGGTTTGATGGAACAAGACAGGTATTATCTATAATAATACAGTGTAACTGGTTTGATGGAACAAGACAGGTATTATCTATAATAATACAGTGTAACTGGTTTGATGGAACAAGACAGGTATTATCTATAATAATACAGTGTAACTGGTTTGATGGAACAAGACAGGTATTATCTATAATAATACAGTGTAACTGGTTTGATGGAACAAGACAGGTATTATCTATAATAATACAGTGTAACTGGTTTGATGGAACAAGACAGGTATTATCTATAATAATACAGTGTAACTGGTTTGAAGGAACAAGACAGGTATTATCTATAATAATACAGTGTAACTGGTTTGATGGAACAAGACAGGTATTATCTATAATAATACAGTGTAACTGGTTTGATGGAACAAGACGTATTATCTATAATAATACAGTGTAACTGGTTTGATGGAACAAGACAGGTATTATCTATAATAATACAGTGTAACTGGTTTGGTGGAACAAGACGGGTATTATCTATAATAATACAGTGTAACTGGTTTAACAAGACGGGTATTATCTATAATAATACAGTGTAACTAGTTTGGTGGAACAAGACAGGTATTATCTATAATAATACAGTGTAACTGGTTTGAAGGTAACAAGACAGGTATTATCTATAATAATACAGTGTAACTGGTTTGATGGAACAAGACAGGTATTATCTATAATAATACAGTGTAACTGGTTTGATGGAACAAGACAGGTATTATCTATAATAATACAGTGTAACTGGTTTAACAAGACAGGTATTATCTATAATAATACAGTGTAACTGGTTTAACAAGACAGGTATTATCTATAATAATACAGTGTAACTGGTTTGATGGAACAAGACAGGTATTATCTATAATAATACAGTGTAACTGGTTTGATGGAACAAGACAGGTATTATCTATAATAATACAGTGTAACTGGTTTGAAGGAACAAGACAGGTATTATCTATAATAATACAGTGTAACTGGTTTGATGGAACAAGACAGGTATTATCTATAATAATACAGTGTAACTGGTTTGATGGAACAAGACAGGTATTATCTATAATAATATTATCTAGTGTAACTGGTTTGATGGAACAAGACAGGTATTATCTATAATAATACAGTGTAACTGGTTTGAACACAGTGGAACAAGACAGGTATTATCTATAATAATACAGTGTAACTGGTTTGATGGAACAAGACAGGTATTATCTATAATAATACAGTGTAACTGGTTTGATGGAACAAGACAGGTATTATCTATAATAATACAGTGTAACTGGTTTGATGGAACAAGACAGGTATTATCTATAATAATACAGTGTAACTGGTTTGATGGAACAAGACAGGTATTATCTATAATAATACAGTGTAACTGGTTTGATGGAACAAGACAGGTATTATCTATAATAATACAGTGTAACTGGTTTGATGGAACAAGACAGGTATTATCTATAATAATACAGTGTAACTGGTTTGATGGAACAAGACAGGTATTATCTATAATAATACAGTGTAACTGGTTTGAACAACAAGACAGGTATTATCTATAATAATACAGTGTAACTGGTTTGATGGAACAAGACAGGTATTATCTATAATAATACAGTGTAACTGGTTTGATGGAACAAGACAGGTATTATCTATAATAATACAGTGTAACTGGTTTGAAGGAACAAGACAGGTATTATCTATAATAATACAGTGTAACTGGTTTGATGGAACAAGACAGGTATTATCTATAATAATACAGTGTAACTGGTTTGATGGAACAAGACGGTAATAATAAAGTGTAACTGGTTTGATGGAACAAGACAGATATTATCTATAATAATACAGTGTAACTGGTTTGGTGGAACAAGATGGGTATTATCTATAATAATACAGTGTAACTGGTTTAACAAGACGGGTATTATCTATAATAATACAGTGTAACTGGTTTAACAAGACGGGTATTATCTATAATAATACAGTGTAACTGGTTTAACAAGACGGGTATTATCTATAATAATACAGTGTAACTGGTTTAACAAGACAGGTATTATCTATCATAATACAGTGTAACTGGTTTGATGGAACAAGACAGGTATTATCTATAATAATACAGTGTAACTGGTTTGATGGAACAAGACAGGTATTATCTATAATAATACAGTGTAACTGGTTTGAAGGAACAAGACAGGTATTATCTATAATAATACAGTGTAACTGGTTTGATGGAACAAGACAGGTATTATCTATAATAATACAGTGTAACTGGTTTGAAGGAACAAGACAGGTATTATCTATAATAATACAGTGTAACTGGTTTGAAGGAACAAGACAGGTATTATCTATAATAATACAGTGTAACTGGTTTGATGGAACAAGACAGGTATTATCTATAATAATACAGTGTAACTGGTTTGAAGGAACAAGACAGGTATTATCTATAATAATACAGTGTAACTGGTTTGAAGGAACAAGACAGGTATTATCTATAATAATACAGTGTAACTGGTTTGAAGGAACAAGACAGGTATTATCTATAATAATACAGTGTAACTGGTTTGAAGGAACAAGACAGGTATTATCTATAATAATACAGTGTAACTGGTTTGAAGGAACAAGACAGGTATTATCTATAATAATACAGTGTAACTGGTTTGAAGGAACAAGACAGGTATTATCTATAATAATACAGTGTAACTGGTTTGATGGAACAAGACAGGTATTATCTATAATAATACTAACTGGTTTGAAGGAACAAGACAGGTATTATCTATAATAATACAGTGTAACTAGTTTGGTGGAACAAGACAGGTATTATCTATAATAATACAGTGTAACTGGTTTGAAGGAACAAGACAGGTATTATCTATAATAATACAGTGTAACTGGTTTGAATGAACAAGACAGGTATTATCTATAATAATACAGTGTAACTGGTTTGAAGGAACAAGACAGGTATTATCTATAATAATACAGTGTAACTGGTTTGATGGAACAAGACGTATTATCTATAATAATAAAGTGTAACTGGTTTGATGGAACAAGACAGGTATTATCTATAATAATACAGTGTAACTGGTTTGAAGGTACAAGACGGGTATTATCTATAATAATACAGTGTAACTGGTTTGATGGAACATGACAGGTATTATCTATAATAATACAGTGTAACTGGTTTGAAGGAACAAGACAGGTATTATCTATAATAATACAGTGTAACTGTTTTGATGAAACAAGACTGGTATTATCTATAATAATACAGTGTAACTGGTTTGATGGAACAAGACAGGTATTAATTGAAATATGTATAAAAAGCTTATTATTTTTTCTAACAAAACCAATTCTTAATAAATAGGGCTGATAACCTTTATCAGGTTCAGATACACCACAAACATGATTAGTAACCTTTATCAAGTTCAGGTACACCACAAATCTAGGACTGGTAATCTTTATCAGATTCAGATATACTATAAATATGACTAGTAACATTATCAGTTTAAGGTACACCACAAATCTAGGACTGGTAATCTTTATCAGGTTCAGGTACACCACAAATATGACAAATAACCTTTATGAGGTTCAGGTATACCACAAATCTAGAACTGGTAACCTTTATCAGGTTATGATACACCATAAATCTTTCTTTTGTTCTTTAAACATGTTTGCTGTTTGAATATCAAGCAGATTTACCTGGAGGTTAACTGCATTATTCATCCATAAGTTAGCAATGATAGAAGGAAGGCAGCTAGTCAACATTAACCATTTACAACACTTAGATTACACTTTCATCAAAGGATAGGGAGATTTACTTTCATATAATAAAGCTCCTATACCTGAAAGGGTGAGCATATTCTGTGACAAGATTCAAACTTGCAACCTGTAGATTGCAAGTTGAGCACACTAACCACCAGAGCATGGCAGTTGTAGGCCAGAACCTTTAGTAAAAACCATTAGAAAAGTTTAGTGTAAGCCTAATATAGTGGAATAAATACAGTTTACAAAATAAAATGTTCTTCAGGATAATCTAGAAAACAAGTTTACAAACGAAGTAATAAAACAAGATTATTTGATATTCTTTCAAGGCAACTAAAACTGAAATGTTTCAGCCCGTATGAGTCGTCCATCTTTAGGCCACATATGATCAACAATATCTTCTAATGTTTCAACTGCTTAGTTAAAAAAATTCCACCATTTAATCATCCACTGAAAATTTTCATGTCTTAATATTATTTGATTATCAAAAGGTTTAACTTTTGTACTTTGAAATTAAAGTAACCCATAAAAAACACAATAAGAATTATTTGTAACTGAGCAGTCAAAGATTTCTGTAGTTCAATAACTATTCTTAATTTTCAAAGCTACAGAATTCTAGTAGTCAATATGTAAATCTAGATTAGAAATATAAACAGTAGAAATATATTTTCAAACACTAAACAGTACATTATTAACCAAATGTATCCAAGGAAGTCTTGAAGACTTATCGAAGAATCCAAAAAAACTATAGGTAATTTACTCCTGATGTTTGTGTGAACTTCATTTTTTATGGTGTATTTACTGAAATTAAAATGCTCCTGCTATTTTGGGCAAAAACCCTAAGCCTCTATCTCCTGCCACTCCATTGCAAACTTGAAAAAAGTATGAAACATGGCAACCTTACCCAGTTTTGTTAAAAATGTGTTCATATGGCCCACAATAATCTCTATCGTCAAAAAAGTGGCCTAGCCATGGACAAGTGAATGAAAATAATGGCCTAGCACTAATCAACATCATACAAAATTCATGCTAGAAATAGTTCTGATAGTAATACTGCAGAAATAACTTTTACTTTGAATCCTCTCGTGAATAACTTTCTATCAAACCAACGATGTAATAAACTATTGAGATATGAGATAAGCATTGCCATAATGTTAATTTTATTTTTGAGGATAAAGGAGTTGAAGTCACATGTTAGGTATGACGTCTATCCATACCAAGTGTCCAGTGGAATATCCTCTAACATCTTGTTCTGTTTCTATAAACTTATCACTTTGTACAACAACAATGATAATGAGATAACAGCCTTCTTGGCCAAGAATGAAAAGCAATCTTTTTTGTGTATTTACCAGCTAATGAAGGATATCCAAGTGTGTCATTAATTGTCTTTTTAGTGAATGCTGATAATACTGATGCCTCTGAAGATTTAATCTGTCCAGACACTAATGTCATCCCTGCATTCAGGGACAGGTCAAAGGGGAAAGTTTCATTCCAAGCTTCATATTCTTCTTGAGTAGGCAACTCAGTCTAAAGATAAAACAAATACAGAACCAACAAGTATATGTATTTAATACTTAATATAAAGAACCAACAAATACATGTATTTAATAGTTAACAGGCACAACAAACAAATACATGTATTCAATAGTTAACAAGCAGAACAAACAAATACATGCATTTAATAGTTAACAAACAGAACAAACAAATACATGTATTTAATAGTTAACAAACAGAACCAACAAATGCATGTATTTAATAGTTAACAAACAGAACCAACAAATGCATGTATTTAATAGTTAACAAACAAAACCAATAAATACATGTATTTAATACTTAACATAAAGAACCAACAAATATATGTATTTAATAGTTAACAAGCACAACAAACAAATACATGTATTTAATATTTAAACAAAACCAACAAATACATATATTTAATAGTTAACAAGCAGAACCAACAAATACATATATTTAATAGTTAACAAACAGAACCAACAAATACACGAATTTAATAGTTAAGAAGCATAACAAACAAATACATGTATTTAATAGTTAACAGGCACAACAAACAAATACATATATTTAATAGTTAACAAAGAGAATCAACAAATATATGTATTTAATACTTAACATAAAGAACCAACAAATACATGTATTTAATATTTAAACAAAACCAACAAATACACATATTTAATAGTTAACAAGCAGAACCAACAAATACATATATTTAATAGTTAACAAACAGAACCAACAAATACACGAATTTAATAGTTAAGAAGCATAACAAACAAATACATGTATTTAATAGTTAACAGGCACAACAAATAAATACATATATTTAATAGTTAACAAACAGAATCAACAAATATATGTATTTAATACTTAAAATAAAGAACCAACAAATATATGTATTTAATACTTAACATAAAGAACCAACAAATATATGTATTTAATAGTTAAGAAGCATAACAAACAAATACATGTATTTAATAGTTAACAGTTAAGCACAACAAAGTTAACAAGCAGAACCAAGAAATATAATATTAACAAGCAGAACCAACAAATACACGAATTTAATAGTTAAGAAGCATAACAAACAAATTATTTAATAGCAGGCACAACAAACAAATTAACAAAAAAGAACCAAGAAATGCATGTATTTAATAGTTAAGAAGCAGAACAGACAAATATGTGTACTTTATAGTTAACAAGCAGAACCAAGAAATACATGTATTTAATAGTTAACAAGCAGAACCAACAAATACATGTACTTTGTAGTTAACAAGCAGAACATAAAAATGTATTTCACAGTTTCTAAGCACAACATGAATAACAAATGCACATACTTCAAAGTTACCATGTGCAACAAAACCAACAAATACACACACACACAGATATATTTCATAGTTAATATTTGAATATATCAAACATTTTTCTATAATTATGCACAATACACATCCAATAATTATTTTAAAGTTCTGTTTAATCATGTTCATAAGTAATTCCTGATGGACTTAATGCCACTGCTACAGTGATTAGATGTTTGTTTTTATTGCTAGATCATTGCATGAAACCTTCTTGAAAATGTACACATGGATTAGTTGTGTTTAATGAATTCAAGCACTGGATTCAACTTATATATCAAAAGTGTTTTGTTTGGTAAGTTCAAGCACTTGATTCAACTGACTAACAGAGCTTTTTTTCTGGTTAAGTTCAAGTACTGGTTTCAAGTGATTAACAGAGTTTTCTCTGTTAAGTTCAAGTACTGGTTTCAAGTGATTAACAGAGTTTTCTCTGGCTAAGTTCAAGTACTGGTTTCGACTGATTAACAAAGTTTTCTCTGTTAAGTTCAAGTACTAGTTTCAATTGATTAACAGAGTTTTCTCTGGCTAAGTTCAAGTACTGGTTTTGACTGATTAACAAAGTTTTCTCTGTTAAGTTCAAGTACTGGTTTCAAGTGATTAACAGAGTTTTCTCTGGCTAAGTTCAAGTACTGGTTTTAAGTGATTAACAGAGTTTATTCTGATTATCTGTTGGAACTTCAAGTAAACTAAGAAAGCATACTGCTATTAATTTATTAATAATCTTCATCCCTGATTTCCACTCAGAAAGTATAGACAATATTAATTCTTTGTAAAAAGTTATGGTAATGTTAGTTCTTTGGGGTTCAGTGGTACTTTTGAAAAGTTATTGTGCTAAAATTTAAGGTTAAATCTCCACTACAAATATCTGAGTGTGAAGTTTTTAAATAACAACTTATCCTAAACAAATTTCTCGAAAGGCTTACAGTAATGTTGATAACACTAAGTCGGGTTACGGCACCTAGCACATCACTAACTTCAACTCGTATTTCAATCGAACCGAAGGGCAGTACAAGGGGTACCAGTGTGTTTTTACCAAAGGAGACTAAAGATCCATATTTTCCATCTCTGTACACTTGAAAAAGAAATAAAAACAAAAATAGAGCTTAAATATTAATGGATGAACTATTTTAACATGAGCTCAACCATATTTTATTAATGGGAAACTTTAGTAAGAGTTGATCTCAATCTTTATCTTTACCAGAACATTACCATGAAAATTATAACAAAGCTTTTTCTTTGTGTATAATAACTTTCAGTTTTAAACACAGTAGAATTTTTTGTGGCTTGGTCATTATTTAACATTTCAACAAGACAATAACTACTACTCACTATTTAACCCTGGACAAAGCCAATATGTAATGCTTTAATTTCTCTGACTTAGTAATCCTAGCTAAAGATAAAACCTGATGAATTTACTAATTAACCTTTTATGAAGACAAAGATTTATTATTTCACTGTTTGTTAAATTCACATTTTCTTACAGTATACTGCATAGTCACTTATTTCTTCTCCTTCTGGGTCGATCCAGTTGGTACAGTTCAGAGTGAAGTCATCCACTAGTGCTCTACCCTCTTCTGGTACCAACACACAGTCACCAGTGATTGGGGGTTTGTTTCTTATTAATGTGATAGAAGTACTTCCAGCTGGTTTTCCAGGAACATAAATTTTTACACTGAACCTAAACACTTGTACTGTGGGAAAAGCCTCATATAGTGTTTGATTGATGGCAAAACGTTTATGATCATCTGAAAACCAGAAAAGAGAAATTATTACAAAACTTACAAAAGCACTCAGTAATTTTTACCAAAACTTTAATTAACATCAACTTGGGATATTTGTGTTCGTATAAAAGTTAACATTTCCTTAGATCAACAAATCTATTTCCAAAACATACTTACCTGGAGTCAACTGTGCCCATTCAGAAATACATGTTGGAAAAAACACCCAAAAAGACAATATATTGTGTTAGAGTGAGAACAGATGTCTTTGTTCTGATAAGAAATCCTGAATTGATTGCTCTGGAAAGTAGCATCTGTGTGTGATGTTGCACCAGTGAAAGAGGTGGTGCCACCAGTAACCAGGCATCCAGGAAATGAAAGTGATGAGTAAAGGTTTGTACAATTTGACAGAACATATGCAGCCAATGATAGTCGAAAAGTCAGGACTATGACCTATAGAACTAGACTCTTGTGCACAAATTGCAGATAGTGAGGGACGACTGTAATGGGAACATGCAGATAGACATTGGCAACATCAAACATAGTTATCCACAGTTCTGGTAACAAATACCAACACACAGTGAGAAATTACTTTACTAAGAACTTCAGAGGACTTAGCAATTGATTTAGACAAGAAATATTGATAACTAGATATCAATACTCCATCTTGTTAGGCATAACAAACAGATAGGAATAAAATACAAAAGAATTGGAACAACTCTCTCCACTGATCCCCTTCAACAACAAATCTCTGATAGCCAAATTTGGAGAATCTGTTGCAGGCAGGAAGCACTACAGACTGAGTGTACAATAGTGGTGGTGATATGAATTGAATGACTAATACTGATGCAAGGACATGAAGTACAAATGAAATTTGCAGAGCCAAACCTCCACAGACCCCAGAGGTATACAGTAGTCACCACACTGATTGAGTGGAGGAGTCTCATGAATATGGATCTATTCTGGTTACCACTGGACTAAGGAGTTGAAGTTTCAAATAGGCAGATCTAATACCAAGGAAAGTACAAAACACCCAGTGACAACAGAACACATCTGAATACAGATGAGTGACATCAAACCTTGAATCCAAAGACTCTGGAATGTCTCCAAATATCAAGGACTGGAGAAAAAGACCTTCACACAATTCACAATTGGTAGTAGCAGGTAGACAAATGCCCTCCAACAACTCATCTCAATCCAACAAATCCCATCAATATACCAGCCAAGGTACAAAAGCTGGCAATCAAACCAAGGTGGATGTTAACAATGGTTCCAACTTCTGGTAATCAAACCAAGGTGGATGTTAATAATGGTTCCAACTTCTGGTAATCAAACCAAGGTGGATGTTAATAATGGGCACAATTTGTCATCAGAGTAAAGTAAGACACTTGAAAATAACAAATCTGAATTTTCTCCAGATACAAGTGCAGCCTCAGAGTCCCCTAGGGAATCACCACCAGACCAAATTTATATCTATGTCTCACTATAGATAAGGCCACAGTCAGTTTCAACCTAGAGCAACTCTTTCCACAATTCCTGAGTGATGCTAGATATCAGATATAGAATAGGAGAGACTTGATTTGCATTTGTACTGGATATTTTAATCCAGGAATGTATGCCATAAATTAGTTTGCCAAATAAACATTTTTACATGAAAATGAAATTAGTAACATAAAGAACAGTCAAAGTACCTCCAATAGTTCTGCCGAGAAATCCATTAGTGAGTATTTTGTTGATAAAAAGTGAAAATATTATCTTCACAAGATGCTTACATACAGTACCAAAATAGAGGGTGCACTGATGTAGGAAGAAATTGCCACAAAACAGGTGTTGCAAAGAACAGTTAAATGTGCAATAAAAGCTGGAGCAAGCAATAAAAAAAAATCAAACCAATGCTTAGTTGGGCAAAGGAGAAGAAACCCTAGCAGTCAAATAATAAGTGTAGAATGAAGGGAGGTAAGTATGTTTTGGAAGTCTGATATATAAACGAAAGAAACAAGTATTTATACTGAAACCAGAAGAAACTAAACTTGATTGGGTCCTAACAGCTTTGTAGGTCCACAACTTTGTTGTTTCCAGAGTTTAATAGTATATTTAATGCTATTTTAATAGCAAAATGTTTAATAGCATATAGGACACACACAAAACTTAAATAAAAATACTGCTATTAAGGGGGTTGGCCACATTACATTTTTCCTCTAACCAAACAGTTCAACAAAATAAACCATTACAACAGATATCATAATAGGTTCTCATGGTTACAAAACTTGCCATCAATCCCAATAAAATCCATCCATCCATCATGATTTCTTCTGCACAAGCAAAGAAAAATGAGTGATTTCAAACACTAATTTTTCAGTTCTTTACTCTCAGTGTTCTAAGAAACAAAACAGGCTACAGTATGTTCATCATTACAAAAGTGTGGTAGCAAGACTGGTGCCATCACATCCAATACTGTAAAATTAACAGATTACTCTGTGCATGACTTTAACAGAGAAGGATAAACTTACTGATAGTGTGGTTCTTCGTTTCTGAGGTGATGTCAGTTAGTGTGTTGTTAACCAAATTCTCTGTAAATGCTAACCATTCATATCTTATATCATTGAGATTATCACCACAATCTTCATAGCAATCAGCCTGCAGAACAATCCATGTACTTGGGTTAAACAGCATACCTTGTGAGTATGGAAAACACATGTCTTTTTGTTCGCACCTAAAGAGCAAACCGAAACAAAAATATTTCACTGATTCAAAAACAAAAGTTTTATAAAAATTTACATAAATCAAAGTAATGATAAAAAGTGTTACCACAAAACAGTACGAACAATATCAATCGATGATACATTTGTATAAACGAAGAGTCAACTTAACATGATTGAAATGCAATTTTTACACTGTCAGATAAAAGATTTGGTTGGAATAAAGGCTTTTTGGGTAGTTTTATACAAAATTCAGGATATTTTGTACCATTAGAAAGTACAGGTGTAAACATGTTTTGAATAATGAACATGGTGTGTGTCATTTACTTGTTCATTATTCAATACCAGTTGTACTGAATATTTCTTTATCATCACAAAGGACAATTATGCCATTTCTTAGATGGAGGCAAAAACTTTACTGGAATCTTATTTTCTTTTATATGTAAAATAGGTGCACATCTTTCTACAAAAAGACCAACAATCTCTCTAATTGATACAAAAAAGTCAGGTCAGAAAATGTTAAGTTTACTAGCAAGGATGAACCCTGTGTGTGTGTTTAAATTAAGTATTATGTGTCTTTAGAAAATGAGTCACTTACTGGGCATTAGATCATAAAGTAACACTGCTGTATGTCACTTATCAGACTTCATGTAGATTATAAAGTAACCCTGCTGTATGTCACTTATCAGACTACATGTAGATTATAAAGTAACACTGCTGTATGTCACTTATCAGACTTCATGTAGATTATAAAGTAACCCTGCTGTATGTCACTTATCAGACTTCATGTAGATTATAAAGTAACCCTGCTGTATGTAACTTGTCAGACTTCATGTAGATTATCAAGTAACACTGCTGTATGTCACTTATCAGACTTCATGTAGATTATAAAGTAACCCTGCTGTGTGTTACTTATCAGACTTCATGTAGATTATAAAGTAACACTGCTGTATGTCACTTATCAGACTTCATGTAGATTATAAAGTAACCCTGCTGCATGTCACTTATCAGACTTCATGTAGATTATAAAGTAACCCTGCTGTATGTTACTTATCAGACTTCATGTAGATTATAAAGTAACCCTGCTGTATGTCACTTATCAGACTTCATGTAGATTATAAAGTAACCCTGCTGTGTGTTACTTATAAGACTTCATGTAGATTATAAAATAACCCTGCTGTATGTCACTTATCAGACTTCATGTAGATTATAAATAAAACCTGCTGTATGTCACTTATCAGACTTCATGTAGATTATAAATAAAACCTGCTCAATGTCTCTCTATTACTGATTACAGCACAAATATGAGACTCACAAGTTCCTTCTCCAGTAACTCTATACTACTGGTTACCAAACAAAGACAATGTGACCTATTCTAAACTTTCTATTTTAAATCTAAATTAAAGATTATCAAGATTCTTAGGTTAAAAATCAAATTAAGTATTTACATAAGTTTTGAATACCTTAACGAAGCCATCGGGGGTAGGCCTTCAATTACTTCAACCTGAATTGAAACATTAGAGTACTTAGATGAAGTTTCGATGATGGCAAGGAACTCGTATGTGATATTAGGACCCCACAGCATGGAAGTGTTGAGAGCAATATCTCCTGCACCCAAATTAACTTTCCCTGTCAAATTATAACACATTTTACTTCCAAATAATTGGTTTATAGATTAAGTGTTATCTTGAAGCAGCCTTAGAATATAATCTATATTGAGACTGTTTTTATCCTTCTCACAATTAATATCAACTGAATTAATATATCCGTTCCCTTTCTCCCTTTTTATAAGCATTACAAATCACTCTAATGAAGGTTTACAGTAACATGTTTCATTATAAGCATTATAAATAACTCTAATGAGGGTTTACAGTAACATGTTTCATTATAAGCATTACAAATCACTCTAATGAGGGTTTACAGTAACATGTTTCATTATAAGCATTACAAATCACTGTAATGAGGGTTTACAGTAACATGTTTCATTATAAGCATTACAAATCACTCTAATGATGGTTTACAGTAACATGTTTCATTATAAGCATTACAAATCACTGTAATGAGGGTTTACAGTAACATGTTTCATTATAAGCATTACAAATCACTCTAATGAGGGTTTACAGTAACATGTTTCATTATAAGCATTACAAATCACTCTAATGAGGGTTTACAGTAACATGTTTCATGACCCAAATCTGGTATAAAATCAGAAACCACAACTACAAAGTTTATAGTAACACATTTAGTGTTCCAAATGTGCAGAAACCTTGTATCAAATTAAGTAAAATCAATTATGTTGAAATATTTGCTTTAATTGTTAATTCATTAATTGGTTTATTGTCTCTTACTTTCAGTTAATCATAGTTAAATTTGTAGAATAATGCTACTTTAGTAGATTAACAACAGTTTCTGAAATTTGAATAACTTAACTACAAATCTACAAAACTATGTTAATAACAGTTTATGAAATTTGAATATCTTAACTACAAATCTACAAAAGTAGATTAACAACAGTTTGTGAAATTTGAATATCTTAATCATAACTCCACAAAAGTATGTTAACAACAGTTTGTGTAATTTGAATATCTTAACTACAAATATACTTTAGTAGATTTACAACAGTTTGTGAAATTTGAACATCTTAACTACAAATCTACAAAAGTAGATTAACAACAGTTTGTGAAATTTGAATATCTTAACTATAAATCCACAAAACATGTTACAACAGTTTGCAAAATTTGAATATCTTAACTAGAAATTTAGAAAATTATATTAACAACAGTTTGTTTGGTTTGTAGGTTTTAATTATCAATCTAATTATTGGAGGAAATCTCTTCCAGTTAACTTTATACTTAGCTGATATATTTATATATTAATAATCTTTTATTAAGACCCCTGGTTGTAAAAAAAATACCCAAATATCAGAACCAAAAAGTGAATTGTAGACACTAAGCTAGAAAACCATAATCAATTAATACAATTAAAAACAGTTCTCCTTCTGATTGATCAAATCTACTCATGAGTGATATATCTAACCTGTTTTGAAAGCAACAGAAACAGGAGTTTGTGGTGTTTGTAGATGCTGTTTACCTTCAGATTCATGCTTCAATAAAGCAAATCATATAAATTAGAAGAAAAAAAATATGTTAAAAGTGGAGAAAGAAGAGTAAAGAAAAAGACATGTGACCTGAGAGGTCAAAACTGAATTAGATTAGAAGAAATCAATGTGTGTGATACTGATTCTGGAGACGATAGAACACTGAAACCTCTAAAACCATTACTACTATATTCAGCTGTAATGTTTTTATACTTCGTGGATTTCAAATCTGAAAAAAAAGATTCTGAAATCAAGTAGTTTATTTCTATCAACTAATGTCTTCTGGGATATAATATTTCAATATTTGGTGCAACTCCTAGGTGGTTCATTTTTCATGATTGGGGGTCTTAAATTTTTACCAAAGTTCCTTAACAAAATAGTCATTGAAATAATTAGAACAAGAACACTTGTATCTTAAGTTTTCATGATGTTATTAAATTGGAATATACATTTAAATTCAAAAGTATACAAAATAAAAAAGAAAAAAACTCTCTACAAATTACATGACATTCAAACAACATGAACATAACACATATGATACTAAGTGACAGAACCTGAACATAACACATATAATACTAAATGAAAGAACCTGAACATAACACACATAATACTAAGTGACAGAACCTGAACATAACACATATAATACTAAATGAAAGAACCTGAACATAACACATATAATACTAAGTGACAGAACCTGAACATAACACATATAATACTAAATGAAAGAACCTGAACATAACACATATAATACTAAGTGACAGAACCTGAACATAACACATATAATACTAAGTGTCAACTGCACCTGCTCCTTTTCCAAAACATCCTCCTATGTCATCAGCAGCAGTCAGAGTAGAATGGTCTACAATTGGGTCTGATGACATGGATTCATCTAGGTTTCCACTTACATCCTTAGGATAAGTCTCTCCTAATCTTCGACAGAACCAGGTGATACTGAAGTTCTACAATGTATCAACGTTTATTGCTGTGTATTAATATTGGGAAAATAGCCTGTATCATATAAATATATGACTGCAGAATTAACCTTAAAATATAAATGATAGCAGGGTTAACCTTGAAATATAAGTTATAGCAGGGTTAACCTTGAAATATAAATGATAGCAGAATTAACCTTCATATAATAAATGATGGCAGAATTAACTTTGAAATATAAATGATAACAGAATTAGCCTTGAAATATACATTATGGCAGAATTAACCTTGAAATATAAATGATGGTAAAATTAATCTTGAAATATACACGATGGCAGAATTACCCTTGAAACATAAATGATGGCAAAATTAACCTGGAATACAGAAGATAGTAGAATTAACCTTGATATATAAATGATGTCAAAATTTAACCTTGAAGTATACAAGATGGCATAATTAACCTTAAAGTCTAAATGATGACAGAATTAACCTTGAAATGAACTAAAAACACTAGTAGAAATTATCTTATCATAGTTACTTATATACCAAGAAAACATAATCAATATAACACTCCATTAATAAAATCTGAATAAACACAAAGTTTACCTTTATCACATTTTCGTTGATATCAGGGTCAATGGTGAGCACACCTGGTTGAAGTCTTATAATTTGTCCAAGTCCACGAACCATCTCTGAGGCTGAACCTTGAACCATTATTGGTATTAATGGAGTTGCAACGATTTTTACGTAGGTATAGGCTGTGCTTTCAACTGGATAAGGTGTATAGCCCAACTCTTCTCCTGGAACCCAAGTACACAATAGTTTGAAGTGAAAGAATTTTGTTAAACATTAACAAATCCTACTTACTAATACACAAAGTATCTTGCTTACAGCCCCCTTTCTCTGGACCTTTGACAAAAAATTGATATAACTACCAAAGTTAAACTTCCAACAAATAACTAAACTGGGAATACAAAACAAGAGAACTATGTCTCAAAGACAAAAAAAGTATATTTATTTCATTCATTACAGCCATGCAGTTAAGACTTGAACAATACAAGAGTATATTTAATCAGACTCCCTGTGTCATGTAACTCTTGGCTTGATACCAAGGTTCAAAAGGTTTGCAGAAATGAAAAATTTTCACCCCACTCCTTGGAAAACTTGGAGATTTCCCAGAAACCCCTTCTCCTCAAGTGTTGGACTCACCAACTTCTAACTGATACCAAATAAATAATCTCAATCTCAAGATTTGCAAAACATTTACATTTTCACCCAACCTCTTGAAACGAGTTATTTTGTGAAAATTCTGTTATTGGGGTTACTTAAAACTAAACCACAGATTTGACACTGGTTTACATGAGAGCATATAAATAAGTAGGCTTGATGTTACTCTTCACAATTTTCATTATAACAGTAATGATTGTTACACTGAAACAGCACAAAATAGTATTCAAGTATTAAGATTTGTATTATAGTGGCCCTCAAAATGTGGGCCTTAGGCCCATAGATTTGTTAGTACATCTACAATGAACAAAGCATCTGTTTTTCGTTCGTTACAATCCTGCAGTTAAAACGTGTAAAGAAAAAAACTTCTAAACTAAGTGATGGATATACTTTAGTTATATTAACCAAAAGAGAATTGTAATTATGCTATGATAGAAATGTTATTTGTGAAAAACTGATTGTGTATTTGTGTGCCAGTAGCTTCTTCAAGTAGTTTCTATGAAATATATACATAAATAACAAGACACATTACTTGATAATAAAACAGTCAGTTTCTAAATTCCTGGAAACAAACCACGTGAACTAGAATTCTTACCAATCATCCTTACACGGAGCACAAATTTATACAAGCCCAATTTGAATCGCCGAGGTGGGACAAGCAGAGATGAGATGTTCCACGATAACAAGTCAGAAAGGTCAATCACATTACCAATAGAATTTCCTGAACTATCAATTTCTTGAGCTTTCCACTCTCTTTCTGCTTGCATAGTTAGGTTACAGACAAGTTTAACGTTGCCCACTAGTCGAAACGTTTTTCCACGCATTTTCTGAAAGAGGGATTAATGTTTAACATTGTTTCAACTGGAGCAAAAAGACACATAACAATATGTAAAAAAATTTTTACTTTTTCTTGTACCTAGGCAGAAAGTGTTATTTCCCAATTGCTTATGCCTAAAGTAAATGAAAAAGATCTATTTTTCTTTTCAAACTTTGCTTTTGTGATCTGAGTAATGAAATTTTCAAATTTACACATTTCCAGAACATTCTAGGTAGATTCAGTGCTAAGTAGCTGATAGAGAATTTTCTTGAACTTACAAGAATGTTGTAGAACTTGCAAGAATTTTCAAGAACCTTTTAGAATGTTCTAGAACTTTCCATAGTAATATATATATATATACAAGGGCTCACCACTCACCACTTCAGTTTAGTTCTAGCTGTCTAAGTGAACACATAGACCTAACTGATTTTTATCAGAGATGGCATCAAGAAGCTACAAGCATTCTCCAGATGCATTCTGCTATGTATGTGGCCAATTTATCAAAGCAAGAGCAAAAAAGTACTCTGTGACAGCATCTGCTAAAATGTGTGAAACCTACAGGGCTTATTTCAGCATGCCTGTCAGGGATCAAGACAAACCCTGGGCACCTTATTTTACCTGTGAGCACTGTAACAAAACTCTAGAAGGTAAGACGGACAATTTTTGCTTGCTTAAATAGTAAGATTTTATATTATACAAGTTCTAGACCTTTTAAAATGTAAATATATATTTTTTTTCCATTTCCAAGAGTATAGAAAACATATCACATGTAAAATATTTTGCATGAACCTCTTACACATCAGTTGTGGATGAAATAAATTTATTCTTCATAATAACAATTTTATTTTGCTCTTTTGCAGGATGGTACAGAGGGGAAAAGAGAGCCACAAAGTTCGCTATTCCAAGGATTTGGCGTTAACCCACTGACCACTCAAGCAATTACTACTTCTGCTTGATGGACCCTTCAAAACATTGGGATGGTAAGAATGCATCTGCTATCATGTATCTGGACCTTCCATCATCCATCGCCACAGTGCCACAATGTTCTGAGCACCCTATACCTACTCCACCAGAGAGAAAGCAGCCATCCTCAAAAGAGAACAGCAAATCAGAAGAGGAGGTAGACACTGAAGATCCAGATCACAATTTCAGATGTGCAGGTGGTGAGAGAAACCCATAATACACCAACCAAAGAGACTTCAATGACTTGATCAGAGATGTTAGTCTAACAAAGTCAAATGCTGAGACTATATTTGGAGGCTGATACGTGGAAGTGATTTACATTACAGTTGCAAATCTCGAAAAACTACTCACTTCTAAACATTTCTGTTCATTTTTGTATAACTTTAGTGTAAATACATGTAAATCTTGATTCATATGTTGTTTTATTCAGACCTTATGTAAATGAAAATGTGCAAATTTGCCCATTTTTGCATAAAAAATAGGTTAATTTCTAAATTTCATTATCCAGGTCACAAAAGCAAAGTTTGAATGGAATAATGACCATTTTCTGTACTTTTACAACATAAGCAAGTGAGAAATAACACATACTATCCAGGAACAAAATTTGTGTTACATAGTATAATTAATAATTAAACACTTTCTCTGAATTTCTCTTCAAAAGGACTAACCAACTTTTAGACATAAGGAATATACAACTGTAAAATAAAATCTATATATAAAAGAATAACTCTGTCTCATAAATACTTAAATAATTAAGTCAACTATTACTCACACTTTTGCTTTTTAGTTTGAAATGAGAAGAAATAGAAGTTGTAAGTGATGAAAAACAATTTACATTCTGAAACAATTAAAAAGAGGAAAAGGTTTCTATTTCCCCATAATAATTCCAAAACAGTGAGATATTAAATACACACCTTCAAATGTACTTTATAGTAGCACCATTTCTTGTTCTCTCTATGATGTACTAAAAACACATAGGTCCAAAAAGTCTTGATCAAACTGAAACAGAAACCTTTATAACCTGAGCACTTTTGAAAGGTCAACCTGTGGGTTATAAGGGTTTCCATATCAGTTTTATCAAGTCTTGTTCTTTCCAGGTATTAAATAAACACCTACACATGTACTTAATTTGACTTTTAGGTTAAGGCCATCTTAAAGAAGATTTTAAGAGGTATTATTATTTTTATTTCATTAGATAAAAGTTGAATAAGATGACGATATTCTGTCAATATCACTTTTAGGTCATGTAAACAAGAAGTGATAAATAACAAACCAAGGGTTCACAAACTGAAATCAATAGCAGTCTACAAACAAGATATGCAATTCAACAAACCATGTTTTCAAAACATCAAACACAAGCAAAACTGAAAAACAGACACAACTAACCATTAGGGAAGCTAACGTTAATACATGTTTAACACTGAAAACAATAATTCATCACTCATGAACTCTTTTTAATATGCATTTTACTTGTTCTGTTTTTTTTCCACATATGAGAGATAGTGTTCTTTGAACAGTAAATTCGTCAATAAAATTAAACAATGAATAAATGTATATCACATAGACATCTTTACAGTTTTCTTCAAATGGATTTACTTTGCAATATTTTGGTCTTAGGCTTACTTCAGTCAAAACAGTTCCATTTAGTAAAAGTGCAGAAAGTATTCTTATCTACTTTTCATTGTTTAATTACATAACATATATATCATGCTTATTTTTTACTGTATGAAATAAAAAATATTTTAAGGTTACCTCAACTGGTTCTGTAAATATCGTACTATTATCTTCAATCCACATCACTGGTGGATCACACGGCATCTGTGCAACTTGAATAGTGATACTTTGTTTCTCATAAGATACTGAGTTGAAAACTTCTACATCGACTGTGAATAAACCACCATTTTCAAAGGAATGCTCAATTCTGGAGGACAACATGAAAACAAGATTAGTTTAATACTATTAAAAAACAAAACGGTAATACCTACATATCAAAAACAAGGTTAGTTTAATACTATTAAAACAACATGGTAGTACCTACACATAAAAAACAAGGTTATTTTAATACTATTAAACAACATGGTAGTACCTGCATATCAAAAAAGAAGTTAGTTTAATACTATTAAAACAACATGGTGGTACCTACATATCAAAAACAAGGTTAGTTTAATACTATTAAAACAACATGGTGGTACCTTTTAATTAAATATCAGACATTTAGAATTCTCTTTTTGCACGTGAAACGTTTTTTTAAAACAAGGATAGAAACAAACCTTAAAGGATTTTCCAAATCACTCTGCCAAATAATTTCAGCTTCAGAATATTTTGATAAACACATATCCAAGTTTCCAAATGCAAGTGGTAATTCTCCATCATTAGATGAAAACACGATGCAAGTAAATTCATCAGTTTGATCTAATAAAACGTCTATAGACATTGGTTCAGATGGTGAAGGAATAATTCCGCTATCTACTATTTGAAGACCAGAAATGGGAATCATAGAACGTATTACTTGAGTAAAAATTTCACTGGCCCCTTGAAGTAGGTTCCATGCATATATACTAACATTATAGACACCAGGCTATAAAGATTAAAAAATGGTTTCTTTAATTTAATTTTTCAAGTTACTTGAATCTTATAAACACATTATTTATCAAATATATATACATAGCTACTTGCAATGATAAAAATTGTTTAAATTGGAGTATTTTAAGGCACTCTACAGTATAGATTCAAACCAATAAAAAGGTTTAAATAGGACTTTGTGAGGTTGATAAAGTCCTGGTCCAATGTATATTTGTTACCTTTACTCTGTTCTATCTTAAGTATTTCTAGCAGTGTTAGAAACAATTTAAGATTACGTCTTAAAGATATCAATTTTCCTTCATCAACCAGTTTGACCACAGAACTGAACAATCTAATCTTCCTTTGGTTGATTTTAAACAGATTTTACTTACGTCTTGACTTATGAAACAATTTTAGAAATAAAAGATATTTTTTATCCATTGAAAAGTAATGGGAACTATATGATAGGTAATAATGGACTTTGTTCTTTCACCTAACTAAAACTAGTTGTTACTTCATTGGTTGAACCTAATCACACTTCACAAGCTTGAACACATCGAGACATTCTTTTAATGTAAGATGGGCTACTTCCTGAAACTAGCCATTGTTCTTATCTCTTGATAAACATCTTAAGAATTATTTTAAATTAAAACTGTCCTCTTGTATAAAGAAATAACAGCCATAAAACAAATATGTTCGAACACTGATAATTGTAACAAACAGTACTGAGATTTCAAGTGAAATAAAACATGGTATGGAGGACGGCTGGCCAACATTATCCACAACCAACTGTTGTCATGTTAAATACTGTGATTTGACTCTCACACTTATAATCCACCTATAAACCAGCCAGCAACCCTAGACTTTACTGAAGATATACTGGGATAGCTAGCTTCTTTCTCCTTCAAATAAGCAGAAAATCTACCTTTATACTTAGATGGGTCAAGCACTGATCCATCTCTTTTTTTTTTAAACAAAGAAGAAAACAATCAGATACATGTCAGATGCTTACCTCAGTGAAATTGTAAACAAGTGGACTAGTAGAACTATTGAGAAGAAGAGTGCCATTGTCCAGCTCCATTGTATAATAGGACACAGTACCTTAGTTTCATAGAAAGATTATACATCATTTCTCTGATCCAAACTATCACAAGGTTACAAAATAAGCAATTTTATGAAGAAAGCATTAGCTATGTTTCATTACTGATTTAGTGCAATGAACTGTTGAATGTGTTCACTTATTTTAATAAGTACGTTCACTTTTCAAGTAGAAAACATTATTTTAGTTATAATCTAACATGTTACCTGTACATGAGACGTCAAAATACAAAGCTGACCCATAGACAGCATCTGTCATATTTGCTCCCTTTAATAGCTGGCGGTTAAAAGGATCTGTAGCGATATCCAAGTACGTAACATTAACCATGACATTGGAGATGAGTTCATAGATAGTCAACTAGGAGGAAAATAAACAGTGTAGAAATAAATAGAAGTAATCACATAGATTGACAGCATTCAAATACACTGACTGACAATATTTTGATAAATTTTATTTATGTGAACTTTCAGAAACTTCTAAGCATTTTCAGCGTACGGAGGTGAAATGAGACAAACACATCAACGTATCATACTTTGAGACCATAATTTAACTAATTCCAAAACAAAACTGTTTCAATGTAACTCTTCTGAAGAGCCACATCTTCCCAAACACTATGTATTTTAATTCATTTATACACAGTTTTTTATTTCATGTTGTTTCAGTAAATACAGGTTTCATCGACTTTTTGTTATTACATTTGAAAAAGAAGCAAAAATAAAAGTTTTATATTGAGAATTTTACAAAAAATACTTTAAATAACAGTTCAACTGTTTAAAATAAGTTCATGATTTCAAATTAACTTCATTTCTTATGCTCAGATTAAAATACACCAATTTCTTATTAAGTTACTGACTAGTGCTGAAACACTTATTCCCATTCTAACTAATACTTCCTTCTTATTAATTAGACACTTCATCACTAAATTTTGTTTGTAAAGTATTTAATATACAATTCAAATTATTTCTTATTTGTAATTCATCTGTACATACTTATATCATCTAGGCAACACCTTCATATTTGTATCTGGACAACACATTTGTGTTTATATCTGGACACCTTCCTTTTTGTATCTTGACAACACCTTCCTGTTTGTTTCTGGACAACACTTCCTGTTTGTATCTGGAACAGCACACTCATGTTTCATCCGTACAATAATCTCATGTTTATATCTGGAACAACCCCCTCATGTTTCATCTGGAACAACACCCTCATGTTTATATCTGGAATGACATCCACATGTTTGTATCTGGAACAACACCCTCATGTTTATATCTGGAACAGCACCCTCATGTTTTATTTGGAACAACACCCTCAAGTTTGTATCTGGAACAACACCCTCATGTTTGTATCTGTAACAACACCCTCATGTTTATATCTGGAACAGCACCCTCATGTTTTATCTGGACAAAACTTTCATGCTCATGTCTAAAAAAAAACCCTCTCATTTATGTCTGAACAACACCTTCATGTTTCCACTATTACAAAGACAATATTATTCTAGCTTTCAAACTGTAGTACATACAACTAAAATATCTTAACCTTCAACAGTACCAATAAGTTCTTACCTCAACAAAGAACACTTCTTGACTGACCAGGTTGCTCAAGTTAACCGTTAGATTATAAATGCCTCCAGCACTGTAGGTATGAGGAAGAAATACTGACCATGGACCTATACCTGTGTTTAACAAAGACAGTTGCTGCTTGGTACCATCACCAAAATCTACAATGCCTTCTGGGTCTGTAGGCAAATTGTCACTGGTGATATATGCAAGTGATGCATTAATCAATCCTACAAATAAAATTAAACATCTATCACACACATGAAATATAGCAAGGTGTAAATCTTTGATTAATTACAAGCAAGTTTATTTAATAACTACTGCAGTGTTGAGTTGTAAGATACAATAACATTAACGTGTTAGGATAATAACTACTGTCTTCTTGTGTTGTGAAATATAACAACATATTAATGTGTTAGGATAAGAACTACTGTCTTGTTGTGTTGTGAGATACAACAACATATTAATATGATAGGATAATAACTACTGTCTTGTTGTGAAATACAATAACATGTTAATATGTTAGTGAACTTTACAAAATGATGAAATCAAAGCGATCAATCTTCAAGATGATGCTAGTGATCTGACGACAAGTAAAGTTAGTCTTGTTTGACAAGTGACAGTTGTTTGTGGTGTGTTTGCTTCTTCTGGTATCTTGATACATAACCAAAGCTGTCCACAACTACAAATGATACTAAACTGTAATAATATCATAGTAGAAGTGATACATTACAAACCTGGAGGATATATTTGTGGAGAATCACTCCATAATTCCCAGTTTAGTGAAACTGGATACTGACATGGCACTTCTAATGTTGCATTTAATGTTCCATGAAGATTTGATGCATTTACTGTTACCAGATAAATCTGTTCCAGAGGAAACGTGTAGGTTTGGTTATGTCCTGATGCATTAACAATACCTGAAAAACAAAAATATTTTAATATAAGACTTTCTGAATAAAGAGAGATGTTTCAAGTTTCACAAACGAGTTGTCTAAAACTTTTAAAAGAATGTTACAAACTATCCATAAACAGCTTTAACTTCTTGTTTTTTTCAGAGAACTGCACATCAGTTCTTTACTTTATATAACAGTATTGTAATCCACATATATGGTAACATTAATAACTTTCATTAGTTCATACATTTCTCTACCAATACATTAAAGAGCTTTGGTTAGGTAGTTTCTGCCTACTCAACACAAGTGTGTATTTAATAAGACAGAACTGGGAGTGAAACCAACAACACAAATATGTGTATTTAATAAGACAGAACTGGGAGTGAAACCAACAACACAAATATGTGTATTTAATAAGACAGGACTGGGAGTGAAACCAACAACACAAATGTGTGTATTTAATAAGACAAGGCTAGGTGTGAAACCAACAACACAAATATGTGTATTTAATAAGAAAGAACTGGGAGTGAAGCCAACAACAAAAATGTGTGTATTTAATGAGACAGGACTATGAGTGAATCCCAGTAAACAGAACTGTGTTTTAATGAGACAGGACTATGAGTGAATCCCAGTAAACAGAAGTGTGTTTTAATGAGACAGGACTATGAGTGAATCCTAGTAAATAGAAGTGTGTTTTAATGAGACAGGACTATGAGTGAATCCTAGTAAACAGAAGTGTTTTTTAATGAGACAGGACTATGAGTGAATCATAGTAAACAGAAGTGTGTTTTAATGAGATAGGACTAGGAGTAAAACTTACTGCTCTCAAGAATAAGGATTTAAGGACTAGTGACAAGGAAGAGCATACTGTGTTGCTGTAACTAAACACTGAACTGAAAACTTTTGTAAGAGTAAAAGAATATTCACAAATGATTGTACTTTCAAAGAGCATTTCTTCAATCTACAGGACTTTAATAACATCACTGAATCATTCTAACTTTAATTTCTCCAACTCTCAATATTACCATGAAGAAAACGTTTACAACTTTAATTAATAATTTAGGTAACTTTAGAGCAGAATGACATATATAAAAACAGAACAAATTATGATTTGGTTGTTGTTGTTGTTGCTGAAAAAACTTACAAAAGAAACATTTACAGGAATTACTCACCATCGATGAATTCTTCAAGAATAGTGCCATCACCAAAATTCCAAATGAGGGTGATGCTGCTTCCATTTGCCATCAATACGTGAAGCAAAGCGCTGGTCCCAATAGGAATAAACAGTGGATCACTGGTTAGGGTTAGGTTTGTTATAGGAATTTGTACGGGAACATACTTGACAACAACAACGCTCTGTTCTACTGAGCTGTTTGAAACAGTCATTGAAATAGATTTGTTTCCAACCTGAATAAAACAGAAATACTTCATGATGAAAACCCTGAATTCTGTATCAGAATATATACCATACTGGAAACTGAAGTTCTCACTACAATAACACTTGTATTGTTTTATACATTGTACAAGAAATCATGTCTGTAGTGAATAGAATTAGAGACTTTGTGAACAAAGATAACAAATGGAACCTTAGACCAAAAAGAAGATCTTTTACTATTCTTTTAGTATAAAAATAAATAAATGAAAGTGTTACAATAAATTTTAAGGTAACAAGAAAAACATGTAAAAATATTACAATAATGTTAAGGTGACAAGAGAAGCAAGTCAAAATGCTATGGTAAACTTTAAGGTATAAAAAGAAACAAATGAAAATCTTAAACTGAACATTTACAATACACATTTTACACCTGATATATTAGAGCAGTGTGTAAGGTTTTCATAAATGTATCCAACATTATTTCCAAAATCATACTATTGACCTTAAATACAATGACAGTTGTTTTCCTACATTTCATTCTAATTTAGTTCTGATCAAGCAATTCAAGTAACAAGTTAGGAGATAAACTATTACCTCTGAAAACACATGTGCCATAGTGATGTTCACAGGTTCTGAAACAATACCACGTAAAAAATGTCGCACATTTAGAGGTGCACTTGAGCTGGAATCCACTAAACCCTGGGTTATTTCTGATGCAGAAGCACTCCTATAAGCAATGCTAGAAGTTCCACTGGCAAAACCTAAGACATCCCCCGGTTTTACCTCATAGGTATCATCAGCCAACAGATGATAGTGGTAGCCCTCAGAATCAGGAGAGACAGAGATAGTGTACAGTCGATCGTACAACAGTCCTGAAGATGACAGAGAACACGAAGGTGGAGTGGTCATGCTAGCACAGCCTCTACTAAATGGACACAAAGCTTCAGTAGTCTGACAGACCACAATTCCTGGCTCTGTACAAGTAGTAGCACAACTTTTAGTCTGTGAACAATAAATGTCACCACCACAGTTTGGACGAAAAACCTATAAAGGAAAAGATCAAATAGTTGTATCATAATGTGTACACAGCAACAAAACTATTTCTTCCATCTGAAGAATAAACCAGAAAACGAGTTAAATAGCAACACAAATTATACCAATTAGAAAACTCAACAAAGTACTGTAAAGTTTGAAGATATGTTAGAAAACATATTAGTTATAATTAGCAATTACAACACACAATTAACACAGATGACACATAGTTATAATTAACAATTACAACACACAATTAACACAGATGACACATTAGTTATAATTAACAATTACAACACAGAATTAACACAGATGACACATTAGTTATAATTAGCAATTACAACACACAATTAACACAGATGACACATTAGTTATAATTAACAATTACAACACAGAATTAACACAGATGACACATTAACTATAATTAACAATTAACACTTGTTAGAATTAACACAGATGACACATTAGTTATAATTAACAATTAACACTTGTTAGAATTAACAGATAACACATTAACTATAATTAACAATTAACACTTGTTAGAATTAACACAGATGACACATTAGTTATAATTAACAATTAACACTTGTTAGAATTAACACAAATGACACATTAGTTATAATTAATAATTACACAACTGTCGTTTCCATCAGATAAACGTTGCTACTGTAGATTGTCCTAACCAATTAAAATATTTAAATCAATTTTTAAGAGTATTAATACACTGGAGATAAATTCAAGGTGTGGATAATGCTATACATGTCATTAGCATATACCAAGAAGGCTTTGTTAAACAAAACCTACTGACACATCTTTATTAAAAACTAACAAGAGATGTAGAAGGTGAGTAATCTGAATTTTACTGACACATCTTTATTAAAAACCAACAAGAGATGTAGAAGGTGAGTAATCTGAATTTTACTGACACATCTTTATTAAAAACTAACAAGAGATGTAGAAGGTGAGTAATCTGAGTTTTACTGACGCATCTTTATTAAAAACTAACAAGAGATATAGAAGGTGAGTAATCTGAATTTTACTGACACATCTTTATTAAAAACTAACAAGAGATGTAGAAGGTGAGTAATCTGAATTTTACTCCTCACCACAACTAGAGATCCTTTAGATCAAGCTAGAGTTTCTTTACTGTAACTTTCAAATAACTAACAACTTATGCTTTGAATGTATGCACAGTGATGCTTGCTCAAGTCCATCTTTAAACAGGTAAACATTCCAGTCTGCTTGACAAAAAAACCATGAAGACGGTCATTACCAAGAGGTCAAGAGATCCAGCTCCAGTGGAGTAGTATTCAAATGCTAGAAGTTTCCCAGATGGCATCTCTATGTATGTCATCAAAACTTCAGGTTCAGAGAGAGGAGTTGTAACCATTCCAGGCATAATAATGTCTGGTACTGTATTACCCTGGCCTGATATCACAGGATCTGAGGAAGAGAACAAACATGTTTGATTCACTAAAATATACAGTAAAATATTCCTGTTTGATTCATTGAGATATACAGTAAAACATTCATCATTCATTCACTAATATATACAGTAAAACATTCATGTTTGATTCACTGACACATACAGTAACACATTCATGTTTGATTCACTGGCATATACAGTAAAATATTTATGTTTGTTTCACTGACATATACAGTAACACATTCATGTTTGATTCACTGATATATACAGTAAAACACTCATGTTTGATTCACCGACATATGCAGTAAAGCATTCATCATTTATTCACTAATATATACAGTAAAACACTCATGTTTGATTCACCGACATATGCAGTAAAGCATTCATCATTTATTCACTAATATATACAGTAAAATATTCCTGTTTGATTCATTGAGATATACAGTAAAACATTCATCATTCATTCACTAATATATACAGTAAAACATTCATGTTTGATTCACTGGCATATACAGTAAAATATTTATGTTTGTTTCACTGACATATACAGTAACACATTCATGTTTGATTCACTGATATATACAGTAAAACACTCATGTTTGATTCACCGACATATGCAGTAAAGCATTCATCATTTATTCACTAATATATACAGTAAAATATTCATGTTTAATTCCCTGACATATACAGTAAAACATTCATCATTCATTCACTGATATATACAGTAAAATATTCATGTTTAATTCACTGAGATATACAGTAAAACATTCATGTTTAATTCACTGACATATACAGTAAAACATTCATGTTTAATTCACTGACGTATACAGTAAAACATTCATGTTTGATTCATTGACATACACAGTAAAACATTCATGTTTCACAGACTGACATAGTAAGATATTCACATTTGATTGTGAAGTGAGATATTCCTAAATGTTTCAAATTATGTATAAAATTAGTTAACACTTTTAGTTACTGTTAAATGATTTTCTACTGCAGCTAATAATGACAGAAATTAATAAAAATCACAAATATATGCTCATAAACTTTCATATTTTAAGACAACATTCATAGCAATACTAAAACTATTAACTCTTTTACATTACATAATACTATTAACTCTTTTAAGTACACTAACACCTGTCTCCAGATAAAGTTCTTTTATGAAAAAAGTATAATAAAGTTCTTATGTAAAAAATCTTAGACTGGACAGACTTTAAGATGTTTTCATTCACTTTCCTACTTTTATCATTAACTTATTCATAAGAACCAAATATAAATGTATTAGAAAAGACTGAAGTTACCAGCTATTGTATACAGATGTGGAGATTGTGAATCATCTTCAAAATCCATCTCCAGAAGTAGATCACTTCCTTTGTTTATAAGAGCATTACAGAGAAACTCTTCCCCAGGCTGGACAACTTCAGGGCATTCAATGACTGCAGCAATACCACTGTCCACTACATTTACTGTCTTTTCATCAGAAACAGGCTGGACAAAAAGAAATTTGTATAATGTTTTGTTGTTGTTTTTTACTTCTTATGTATTACTGAATGATAAAATTCAGTCACAAAAACCCCATATTGTTATCTCCTGTATATTAGTTTCAAACAGAAAATAATAGAATTCAGTCACAAGAACTGTATTCTTATCTCCTGCCATTTATTTTCAAAATGCAAATAATAGAATTCAGTCATAAGAACCATATTGTTATCTCCTGTGTTCAGTTTCAAACAGTGAGTGATAGAATTCAGTCACAAGAACCATATTGTTATCTCCTGTGTTCAGTTTCAAACAGCGAGTGATAGAATTCAGTCACAAGGACCATATTGTTATCTCCTGTGTTAAATTCCAAACAGTGAGTGATAGAATTCAGTCACAAGAACCATATTGTTATCTCCTGTGTTTAGTTTCAAATAGTGAGTGATAGAATTCAGTCACAAGAACCATATTGTTATCTCCTGTGTTTAGTTTCAAATAGTGAGTGATAGAATTCAGTCACAAGAACCATATTGTTATCTCCTGTGTTAAATTCCAAACAGTGAGTGATATAATTCAGTCACAAGAACCATATTGTTATCTCCTGTGTTTAGTTTCAAACAGTGAGTGACAGAATTCAGCAGGAAGAGACAAAGTTAAATATTAAGAACAAATATTAAATAACTGCCAGTTATTTTCATAAAATGTGTATAAATTAAAAATACTTAACAAACAAGGCACAAGATAATAAGAATGAACATTAGAAGTTAACAGTACTATTTATAGGTACAGTTAAAAGTCACAATATCAAAGATTCAGCACCATGTGGCTGACTACAGATAGGTTAAAGTGTCACTAATGATTAATTACCTTAAGTTCACTATCAGAATTTTTTTAATAAACATTTGTTACATCTTTACAAACAGCAACTGTGAGCACATTATTGTTTATATTCATATTGTAGTTTCTACAGTAATACTAACTTACAAACAACAGGCCCGAGGGAGTACTGACAGATACTCTAATAATATACGTCCCTGGTAAGGCATAATGCTTGGTAAATGTTAAAGATGTTGCATTTCCTGTTGTAAAAGTGCCATCTCCAAAGTCCAAATAAACATCAATAAGTAATTCTGATGAGGCATTCACAGAAACTGATCCACTTACGGACTCTACAAGAATTTAAAAAATACCAAAATAACTTTTGATTTATTAAATAAATTAATAATCACACTTATATAATTTTTCTTTTATTCGTGGACTTTTATACCATAATGACAAATACTGGTACTCTCTCTTACAATGGGTGTTTCATGTTATTACTCTCCTTAAGAATAATGTCCTCCAGTATTGGAATTTACAAATTACTCACTTTGAATCTTGTTAATCCCCCTTAAATGTGACATCACAAAGAACTTTCTTTAGAATCTGCTTTTCCATCTTCTGTATTTCACTTACATATTCTTTGAAATGTGACTGAGTAACCTCAGTGGAAGACTTCTTCAGATATTAGAGCGAATATGCCCTGTAGTTTTCAGTTGAATGTTGTATTTGGGAAATATTAAATGTTCAGAAAAGAAATACAGATGAAAAGATTGCCAGGTTTAATATAATTTAGATCCAATTTATGATATATTTGCTTAATATATGGAAAGTGTTAATTTTTCTATACTGAAAATGTAATGTATTTCCAAGAGCTACTAACCTCACTCATAAAGTTAGCTATTCTCATTCATTGATGCCCTAGATATGTGAAAGTTTTCTCTCTTTATACCACAAGCCTTCTGCTTTCCTGCTATTACAATTGAAAGATGCTTCCAACATGTTCATCCAAATCACTATACATCACTTATCCACCAGTAAAAGCATGGCATGCTAACAGAACTCCATCTTTACTGAACTATCAATTTGAAGTTTGGTAAAAGATGTAAGAACCAGATCAAAAGGGGTTAAAAATGTGAACAGAAGTAAATACCTATCAGAAATTAATATTTGGTACAGAAAAATTATATGGTATTTACCTCCCTTCAAAATGAGCTAGAATCCCACACTGGATAGGAGGAGGGACCAGTGGAAGGATATGATAAAAGAACCTCTTGAAAATGTCCAAAGGATACCCTTGGAAATGAGAGATCTGATGAGAGTAGCTGCACCACTTTTGAACCAGGTACACTCTTCAAAGAGTATTGGATCCAAGTTCCAATCCATATAAAATAAGTAAAACTTAATTCCAACAATATAAAATTGTGTAAAACAATCAATGTGCCCCCAGGTGTAGAGTAGTTATGGTTCAACAGATTTTACTCAGTAAGTCAAATCCTAAACCCAGCCACAGGAGCTGAAATCCACATGGATATAGTACAAGGGCTCCCAATCTGAGGAGTGAAGTGCATTTTTATTAACACATAACTACTTCATGATTAAATATTGCAAAGAGGAGGCCATTATGTCATCCACACCTACAAAACACCATCACTCTACTTTGCACTGAATAGTTATAACCATCTTTGTGTACAACCCATTCAGGAGAGTGTCTCCATGGGCAACCACCCAAGCAGCTAGGAACTGGAAAGTGGTAAGGACTCCCATATTTCACTTGAAGAAAAGGGGAATAAAATATGGTGGAGAGTCCACCAGAACAACTTAACCCCTGACACAGTGCAATGGTCATCCAAAATAATGGCTAGATTTAACATCACTCAAAGTTTGGAATCTATAAACTTAACAGCAGATGGCTATATTTAATAAGACTCAAGTAAAGTTCATGAGGTACATACCTAATAGGTGATTATTAAATAAACACAATATGGGTGAAATTTAAGTTTATTTACACTGTACATTATACTAATTTTCCAGAGTCTACATAATACTTCTTATTTGTACTGTATAATTTCATGTTTATATTCTCTACAGTAAAGAGACTGATGATACAGATTATTACAAGAGATGTCTACATTAAATAACTTAAAGAAAACAGCTGTTGCTAAAACAATATACTATCATGTTCACATATACATATATATTTATAAAAATACAATTTTGTAAACTGCACACAGTTGTCCTAATACATGCCATACATGAAATATAACAGTCAATGTCAAAGGACATAAGTAATATCCATTAAACATATTTTATCTTTAATTTTATATTTCACTACTATGTGCTGGGAATGGATTTAGTCATCTATTTTCTTATTTTTGAGACTGTGGACATCCTTGATGAATCCAAAAGTGACTTTATGTTCCTTAGTTTATATTTGATGCAGCACTTAGAAACCTATCATAGTGTTTGTTGTATGTTACCTCCAGCTGAAACATTAAGAGGAGTAATTGTAAGAAGTGCTTCATAGAGGTTTTCAGTGTTTCCAGCTACCACAGCTAGTACGTGATTTAGATCTGGACCACCACAGAAAAGGCTGGGGTCTCCACTACATGGTGTTGAACAGTCTGTCAGTGTTACTGGTGTGGACACTATGGAGAAAGCAGACATAAATTATACCAATTATAACTTAAAAGAAAGGTGATAAACACATTAGCTTTTAAATGTTAAGGAATAGGGAAACTTTGGTGTTTTTACAGATTTGCTTACTACAGTTTCACACAATAATATTTCACAATTTTAACATTTATAAAACAAAACATACAAACAACTAAAGCTGTTAATTTACTGAATTAAAAAAGAAATGATAATGTTGTTGTTTCCAACTTTTATAATCACAAACTGAAAACAATCGTACCATGTCAGTAAATTATTTGTTTAGTATAGTATATAGTAATTTATTTGTTTGGTATACTAGTTAGTAATTTATTTGTCTAGTATAGTATATAGTAATTTATTTGTTTAGTATACTATATAGTAATTTATTTGTTAAGTATACTATATAGTAATTTATTTGTTTAGAATACTAGTTAGTAATTTATTTGTTTAGTATACTATATAGTAATTTATTTGTTTGGTATACTATATTGTAATTTATTTGTTTGGTATACTATATAGTAATTTATTTGTTTAGTGTACTACATAGTAATTTATTTGTTTGGTATTTCTATTTAACAATTTATTTGTTTAGTATACTATAAAGTAATTTATTTCTTTATGACTTACATGATATATCATTACTACAAAGGCAGTACATTCCTTCCTGTAATCCTGCATAAGGAAAGCCTGACTCTGCACAAAGTCCTGCACAGGTCTGTTGAGTTACCGAATCTGTGTCATATCCACCTGGCGATACCCTGAATTCGTTTGAAGAGATGTCTAACAGCAAGCATTCCGGTGTACCTGAAGCAAATTGTTAAATATAAAGTTGAAGCTTAATGAAAGACAAGCTAAAGTACAGTAGTACTAGCAAGTTCAAAAGAGAAGAATTGACCTTAAGGCTTAATTTTTTTAATTTATATAAGAAATTGTATACAGTACTCACAAATGTTATCAAAAACTGTATGTGAGAAAGAACTTCAAATTGTTGTAATTGTAGTTTAAATTTTAATATGATTTTTGTTAATTTATGATAATTACAAAAACAAATAAGGTTGCACATGTACCTTCGTCACTATCATATTGTATTCATACACGTTACAGACAAGTTATTATTTTGAAGTTTTGTAGTGTTAGCAAGTTAAATTAGAAACTTTGCAATACTTGGACTTCAAGTCATTCGCAGGTTTAGCCGTAATGTGATAATCATATATTTTATGTTTGTACTTGCTGTTTGACAAGTTTCATCTATACAACATAATACTGCAAGGGGTTTCACAACCAAAGAAAATAATAATATATCACAGAAGTTTAATTTACTGTTTCGTCAAAATCGAAACTCCCTTTCAATTTTGGTAGCTAAAAACTTCTACTGCCATCTAGAAGCATAACAAAAAAATCACGAAAAACAAACTGAACAGTCCAATGTTCAAGCAAATAAATAGTAAAAAAAGAAAGACAGATTTTCATTTGGTGATTCTCTTATTACACCGATAGTTCGCCTAGTAGCTGTGGTATTAATCCCCGGAAAAACCCAAAAGGTAATATATCGATGAAAAAACCGTGCTTTGTTATATCTTTTTTCAGTAAATTAAACACGAATTTCAAAGGTTTTTCAACTGAAATAATTGTTAAAATCGTCATCCTATGAACGTGACTGACTTCATTTATTTATTTTTTTTTTTTGGGGGGGGTACATTTTCTTATTTTAATTGTAATAAATGTATCGTAAATATACAGCTGATTTTGTATTACCTGCAAAGCTAGGTTGCATATATTTTATATACAAAATGACTACCTATTGCTTTCTTTCTAATATAGATAATTTCCAACTCAATTTCTTAAATCATCAGCAATTTTTCACACATTTTAGAATAATTGCCAGTTTTTTAAAGGGTTAGCTAAATTTCGTTTGAATATTTAAGACAATTTTCTTTAATTTAAGAATCAAAAAAGATATTAGACATCAGTTAACATAATTTTATTTTTGTAAAATGACAATTGGCTATTCGCTTCAACAGCAGCAGAGGCTGACAGTTTACAAGAGTTTAGAGGAAACTCAATAATTTGTTAGAAAGTAAAGGGTGAATTGAAATTTATAGTTTTATAAAGGAGAGTCTTGAATAATCAAATGATCACTTATTGTGAATAAAAGAAAAGAATTAGAATAAACATTTCACTTAAAAAAGGAAATTATTACTGTTGGGTAAAAGCCATGTCTAGCTTACTTGTTATTACATTGAATACACATTTAAAAAATTATATCTAAATTTTCAGCTTACCTACGATAGGTAGTGGCTTCACCTATAAAACATGTAAGAAAATATTATTTCAGATCAACCAAAATGTATATAAAACAAAGTGAGCACAGTCCTTCACACTATCCACCAAGTATTATAACGAACCAAACAGTCCTTTATACTATCCATCAAGTATTATAGACAAAGTAAGCAGTCTTTTACACCTTCCATCAAATATTATAAACAAAGTAAATAGTCCTTCACATCATCTATCAAGTACTATAAACAAAGTGAACACTCCTTCACACCATCCATGAAGTATTATAAACAAAGAAAACAGTTCTTCACATCATCAATCAAGTATTATTAACAAACTAGACAATCCTTCACACCATCTATGAAGTATTATAAATGTAAGTTCCATCATCTATACTAGATGCGCTCCGCTCAGTTTACGTAACCTTTGACATCTACTTTTTTATTTCTCCTGTATTTTAGAATTCCTGTAACGTCAGCCTTTTGTTTTTTATTACGAATCAATGAATAACACGTGTTTAGAAATACAGAGTGTAATATAGTTTATAATACAGATTGTAATATAAATCGTAAACATAGATTGTAATATAGTTTACAATACAGATTAATATTAAATATTCATTAAATTTAAAAAATTGAATAGCTTAACTTTGTATTCAATTTTATGTATATGTAACCAGTACTTTCTTTGTATTCAGTATAATATATATGTAACCAGTTCTTTCTTTGTAATCAGTATATAACATATGTAACCAATGCTTTATTTGTATTCAGTATAATATGTACGTAACAAGTACTTGCTTTGTATTCAGTATAACACGTATGTAAGCAGTACATTCTTTGTATTCTGTGTAATACATATGCAACACGTACTTTCTCTGTATTCAGTATAATATACATGTAACTAGTACTTGTCTTGTATTCAGAAAAATACACATGTAACCAGTACTTTCTCTGCATTCAGTATAATACATATGTCACCAGTACTTTCTCTGTGTTTAGAAAAATACACATTTAACCAGTACTTTCTCTGTATTCGGTATAATACATATGTCATCAGCACTTTCTCTGTATTCAGTATAATAGATATGTAACCAGTACTTTCTTTGTGTTCATTATACTACAAAAGTAACCAGTACTTTCTTTATATTCAGTATAATAGATAAGTAACCAATACTTGCTTTGTATTCAGAAAAATACACATATAACCAGTACTTTCTTTGTATTCAAAAAAATACAATGTAACCAGTTCCTTCCTTGTATTCAGAAATATAGATATGTAACCAGTAGTAAAGGGCGATGCTAGACATTTATAACTTTTAAGTTACTACACCTCTAGGTTAAATATGCTTACCAGGAAAAGGCCAGAGGAACCCAATAAGATATGCAATAATCTTAACCAAATAGCGAAATTGACTCTTTCTTTTATAATATTCCCACAACTGAATGTGCAGGGAATTTTAGAAGCATAGTGCGGTTTGAACTCAGACCCGCAGGTCCTCAGCCCAACACTTTAACCACTAGGCTATGTCATGGTATCAGTGTTTTTATGTTAACTCACGTTCTTCAGAATGTCGAGCAGGTTTACCCAGTAAATGACGCAACAATCCTATATTATATTTCATTCCAGTGAACTTATATAAAGTATTAAATTCCCTCATAATCAATGTCATAGACATGAAAACTTTACCAGTTTTTAAGTATATACCCTACTTTCTTTATAAATCAATACTATATAACAAGAACAAATTCATGTTTTCGTCGAATTGGAATGTAAAATGAGTAGACAAAGAAGGTCATTCCATAAATACTGTACTACCAGAGATAAGGACGACCACAATAACATTATTTAGTACTCAGAACTTAATTAATGTGTAATTAATTTTAGTGTTATATGATACTGGAGAATCAGCTTTCTCCGCTTAAGTTACGTGCCATTAATTTGTGTAATAACATTTTGACCTTTAAGCAAAGCACTAATTAATATAAATACATGATTCTTTCTTGTTAACCTGAAGATGGCCTAAGAAAGTTCGAAACCTTGTTCTGTACTTTATTTGAATTAAAGTTTTAATACCCATACCAGCCGTCTTTACAATACATAATTAACAATAAACGTTAGATTTTAACGAATAAATGCACGGTAAAAGAAACTTTACAATAATAATTATTTATCAATTACAGTTTCCTCTGCTGATTCATAGTTTATTGAAACTGTTGTAAAAATGTGAATGTTTATAATCTTGGATTCTGTTTCTACATATTAAAATTACCAAACATAAAGAACCGACTACTGGCGAGCAACAGTTTCTATTGAACACATCTCAAACGTCGTGACTTTCGTTACCTGGTAATTACGTTACATGTCTATTACGTCACATGCTCAGCATGGCCTGGTGATTAGGGTGCTCGACTCGTAATCTGAAAGTCAAGGTTACAAATACCCCTCACACCAAACATGTTCACCTTTTCAGCAATGGGGCGCTATAATGTTACGGTCAATCCCACTATTTGTTGGTAATAGAGCAGCTAAAGAGCTGGCGGTAGAAGGTGATGATTAGCTGCCTTCCCTCTAGTCTTACACTTTAAACCAGGGACGGCTAGCGCAGATAGCAATTGTGTAACTTTGCGCGAAATTAATAAAATAAATTAAACACACTAAGAACAATGTGATTTTTATGTACTATTACACTTTCACTCAGGAACACCAACTAGTACACGATTAGCTGCAATTTCTTCAGAGACGAAACGTAGTTCATATTAAAGTATGACTTTATGTAACTTTCTTGATTGAATATTACTCTCTCTCGAAATGCTCATTATTGTGTAATCAAACATTAAATTAGCTCAATAGACCTGCGAAAATCATAGTGTTAAATTTATCAACATTTGGATTATAATTTAGGTCTATTTTTTGTAACTCAACTTGAAGTATTAGTCTCAGTAAGGAAGAAACATTAAAAACCGTAAGTTTGAAATTTATTACATGTTTCTTAACCAATCGAAACGTTGGTATATGTGAGGTTCTGTGTTTTGTGTTGTTACCTATGAACATTCTTACACTGAATTATTTGTGCTATATTGTGTAATGTCAGGGAATTTATGTAAAAAAATAACTCCGATAGTATATGTTCGTACTAAAGTGTCTTGCTCATTTTATTTAGATATTTTATAAGTAACATCAAAGGTAAACTGGCTTATAGTAACTTTATTACGTATGTACTAAATATATTATAAAATAATAATTTAAAAAGATAACATTAACTTCGCTGAATTAACATCTTTGTACTTTAATAAACACTGACCGTTTTATTTTCTCTCGAGTTTCACCTTATGGAAACTAGGTAACAGCACTATTTGGGTAATTTTTATAATATCTCGTGAATTTTCAAGATATACTTAAATAAAATGAAATTTAGCAAGTTTCTTGAGAAACTGGTGGCATTCTGGTTTTATTGTTTATGTGTGAACTAGCTTATTAGATTTTAAATCACAATATATGGATCTAGTTTAATTACTTTTAAAGGGTTGTAACCCATTAACGACTCGTCAATGATACCGATGAAACTGTTCACCCATTTTTCTAGAGATATAAACGTTTGATTAGTTCTATTAATTAACAACAGGTGATGCTGGCTTGCTAGTTTCCTTTCTGGGACTGGAACGAAATAACAACATAAAAGCTAATGTTTGCCTAGTCCATTTCTTTTTTTTTTAATTTATGTCACACTTTAGTCCACTTTGTTACACGATGCACTTTCACTCACGGCTTTTTTCTGTTGTTAATTTTTCTTGATTGAAAAGAGAACGTAACCCTTGTGAGGCCTGCCTTCATTTGTATTTGCATCATTAATGGTTATATCTGTCCCCACTTCATTTTATGTAACGCTTGTGGCCTCCGTATCTAGAACTGTAACGCTTATGGCCTCCGTAACTCGTACTGTAGTTGCAATTCTCATAAAAAAAAGTCTTGACATGACCAGATGGTTAAATTACTCGAATCATAATCCCAGTAACATCAAACATGTTCCCCCTTTCAGCCGTGGGGCGTTATAATGTGACGGTCAATCCCACTTCTCGTTGTTAAAAGAGTAGCCCAAGAGTTGGCAGAGATTGGTGATGACTAGTTACTTTTCTTCTAGTCTTACACTGCTAAATTAGGGACGGCTAGCGCAGATAGCCCCCGTATAGCTTTGCGCGAAATTTAAACCAAACTCATAAAAAATTTATTTATTTTTTACATTATTGCAAATCATTTATTATCCACGTACCCTTAACTATCGCTGCTAAAAGAGGAAATGTAATTCAACATTTTCTCGGAAAGTTCAAGAACTGTATATTTAAGAACTTTTCACAGATCACATACATGAAACACATACAAAACAAAACGTAACAAATTAGTACTCGAATGTAATGCCTTGTCTGTTAAGTGACTGGTATTTCCAAATTTTTCAGCTACAACTGTCCTACACCCTGGAACACGTAATCGGACTTCAACATCATGTATAATATTACAGTCAAGTAAATCACTTCACTTTATTTACAGTAACCAGTAATATACGGAGTTCATCTAACAGCTAAGATCACAGACTTGCACGTGCACTGTTGTTTCAATATAAAGATCAACAATGAGCTAACTGTGGTACGTTGAGAAACTAAACTTCGGATTTTAGCGTTACAGGTTAGCAAACTTGCCACTCATATACCAGATAACACAATGTAAATATCCCATGCTCCTCAAGGGATAATATGTAAATACCGCATGTTCCCCGGGATAAGACAAGTAAGTATGTATTCAAGTTGAGATTTCCAAGAGAAGAAGTGATACTTTCATTGTACTTTGTGCCTAGTCTTCTTATGAAATTTTCTGAGATAAAAATCACCTCATCTTTAAAAACTTCGAAAAAATAGTTTCAAACTCTACACCTCACGTTTTTAAATGTAATAATTTTAAATTATAAAAATGTCTAGCTAAAGAAAACTGTTTGTTTGTAGTTAGGCACAAATTTACTCAATAGGTTATCTGTAATCTCCGAAACACAGGTATTGAAACCCGATTGTAAGTGTTATAAGTCCACAGACATACCGCTGTGCCACTGGGAGAGTGCTAAATAAATAAATAGTATATTTACAACTTCATTCTTTTTTTAAAAACAAAATCTGTATGTATGTATTTTGTGAATAAATATTTTCCGATCACGTTTTACGAGATAAGCTATAATTATACGTGCAGTTACTTAGGTTAATTATGCCATAGGGGGGGGGTCACATTTCGATTAACGTGAACTTAAGCAACCTATCCATAGAATCTGAGGCCCGGCACGGCCAGGTTGTTAAGGCACTCGACCCGTAATCCAAGGGTGGCGAGTTCGAGTCCCCGTCGCACCAAACATGCTCACCCTTTCAGTCGTGGGAGCGTTATAATGTGACAGTCAATCCCATTATCGGTTGGCGGTAGGTGGTGATGACTAACTGCTTTTCCAATAATATTACATTGCTAAATTAGGGGCGGCTAGCGCAGATAGCCTTCATGTAGCTTTGCATGAAATTCAAACCAAACCATAGAGTCTAGAAAGGTATTTCTTACTGTTCCTGTTCACTTATATCTCCTTCGACATCAACCATTTTGTGAGCTGTGTGTCATATCTGTAAGTTTCATTTCATAGTTTTAAGTTTCATACTTGTAATAATATAAAAGACCAGCACAGTTTAATAACATAATATTTCTATATTTTTTCTTGCCCTATGATCAGTGCACGATCGTACAATGAATGACGTTTATTTGTTCTTGTTGGTTTTTACAAATCTACGTTTATCTATTGGTTCCGTCCGTTTACGGAGAATCAAACACAAGAATCTTGCGTTGCATTGTTTTTGAATTTCATGCAACGCTACATGAGGGCTATCTGCGCTAGCCGTTCCTAATTTAGCAGTGTAAGACTAAAGGAAAGGCAGCTAGTCATCACCACCCACCGCCAACTCTTGGGCTACTCTTTTACCAACGAATGGTGGGATTTGCCGTACATTATATCGCTCCCACTGCTGAAATAGTGAGCACGTTTGGTGCGACGGGGTTTCCAGTCCGCGACCCTCGGATTACGAGTCAAGCGCCCTAACCACCTGGCCATGCCGAGCCACTTTGTGTTGTAGGTCTGTTAACTTATCACTGGCCTACCAGAGTATGACATTCAGACAAGATAAGTGTCACGAAACTTTCATTCTAAAATGTCTTTTAATACCACATATAACATTCGCTATCATATAAACATTCCACATTCATAATGGTTATAAGATAGCGAATGTTATATCTGATATTTGAAAATAACATACATAAAATAATAATCTTAAGGTAACCTACAATATAATGTATCATTATGTAACTTAAAGATTTTCTTTCAATGGGTTAGCGCTAAGTTTAAGGTATTACAATTTGGTGCGCGATTTCAAGTGGTATTCAGATCCCAAATAGCCTCTAACTTTGCATTAAAATAAACAAAAAAAAATTCTACAATTTGACCTTTTATGTCATCTTCTTTCCCTTGAGTGTTTCTAATGTTGTTTTATGCCCCCCAGTGGCTCAGCGGTATGTCTGCGGACTTACACGCTAAAATCCGGGTTTCGATACCCGTGGTGGGCAGAGCACAGATAGCCCATTGTGTAGCTTTGTGCTTAATTCAAAACAACAACAACAACAATGTTGTTTTATCAAACTGATTAGTGTTATAATTCTACGTAGAAGTAAAAACTGATAGGTCATCATAACGCGGTCCTGTTAGAGATATTCTGTAAGGGAAATTTCACGATACTTTTTCATCCAAGCTAAGTTGAAAGCTTCCATTGTCAAATACTTTGCAAAATATCAAAATGCTCATTTATTGCACAAACTTAGTAATAACTGGCTTAATTAATGATAATATAGTTTTGTTTTAAAACATACATCATCCACTCATCACGTTTTGTTATTAATCAGTACCATACATTTAATTACTTTCACTCTCTCAAATGACATTTCGTCATGACCAGTCTTTGCGCTTTCTTGCACACGCCCTTTTGGACATCACACGCAAGTCCCTTAACTTGTATGTTGAATTACTGAATATTTGTTGTTGTTTTTGTTATACATAACTTTGTACAATGACTCGTCGACTGCTTCTTTGTTTGGCAAATGTCGCCCCTAATTTAGAAGTGATAGAGTAAAGGGAAGCATTGACTGTCGAATTGTAGCACCTCCCGCGGCTGAAAGGGCGAGCATGTTTGATGCAACGGAGATTCGAACCCGCGACCCTCAGATTACGAGTCGAACGCCTTAACCAACCTGGCCATGTTGGGCACCGCTACTATATTTGTAATTAAAGAGAAACAACAGTCAGATTCACAGAGGTACCTACTATGTTCTCAGACAAAGAATGCAGTTATAGATTAAATGTTCACTGGTGTATACAATAGTACAGGTATCACCTGCCCCTCTCCATCCATTAGCAGATTGTAAGTTAGTCCTAAGTTCTATAGTAGTGCGTGAGTAAATAAACCTAATAATACAAACCACGTTACTGTCACGCTCTTGTTTCTTGTTGCACGTTCGGGTCACGTAACTAATACAACTGATCGCTAGATTCAACTAATTATGAAATGTAGAAACAACCAACGTGTTTAGCTGTAATAACTTTATGAAAGTTTGTTTTGTTTCAATGATTCTTACATCTGTAGCGGACATTAAAATATAAAGTCATGTTCGAATGAAAAAGAAAATTGGATGTAAACTACTTCCTGCTTATATTAATTGAATTAGGTGGGAATGGTTTTGTGTCAGCATTCTTAGACTGTGATTCCGACGGTTCAATGTTCGACTCCCGTTACCTCCAAAACGCACTCAGGAATCATGGGAGCGATAGTTAAAATCCAACTATTCGGTCGGAAAAGAGGATATAAAGAGTAGGCGGGTGGGTATTGTTGACTAGTTGCCTTTCTCTTAATAAGTCTGTTCCAAATAAAAGGGGCCCGGCATATCCAGGTGGTTAGGGCGCTCGACTCGCAACCTGATGGTGGGGAGATCGAATCCCTTTCACACCAAACATGCTCTCTCGCACAGCTGGAAGAGTAACAGTCAATCCCACTATTCGTTGGTAAAGAGAAGCTCAAGAGTAGGCGGTGGGTGATGATGTCTATATCTAGCTGCCTTCCCTTTAGTCTTACAATGTTAAATTAGAAACGACTAGCGCAGATAACCGTCGTGTAGTTTTACACGGTATTTAAAAACAAACAAACAAAGTGAAGACATCTTTATATGTTGTGTATTCCTGCGCAGAGTTTGTGAGACATAGAAACAGCAGTTTAACCTAGAAAAGTTTCGTTGGATATTTTATTTGTAATTTTGTATGTAATCAATGTAAGTGAATCTGATTAATCAACATTAATGAAAAAGGTAATTAATATCTCTTGCAGCCGTGATTACCGAAACAACAGTTGAAATTAGTTAATTATTATCACAAAGTTAAGATATTTTGTTTACGTGGCCTGATGGTTAAGGAGCATGACTCCCAATCTCCTGGTCACAGGTTCAGATCCCGTCACTGAACATGCTTACCTTTTATGGTTGTTATAAGGGTTTAGTCACCTGGATGTTAAAATAATTACTGAATAATACAAAATACGTAAGTGACCAAACCTAAAACCAGATGAAGTTAAGATCGAATGAAAAAGTTATTTGGCATTTTACGTTACAAACACTGACTTGAAGAAACTTTGAAGCAAACCTTTAATAGAATAGTCGCCGTCTAGTGGAGTAACTTTGATTGTTTAGAACTCTTGTACTGGTGTACTCGAGAGTTGGCTGTTTCTGACTTTTAACTTACAGATTAGAGAGACGACAGCTAGTCATGATCCCCGGTCACCACTTTTTAACAACCCTTGTCTTACCTAATAGGGAAATTTGAGGGTCGCTGTTACAGTGCACTCTCCGTCCCAAAGTGCAAATCACTCGATCTTCCGTCAACGGTTCGTGAGCCATCAACAGCCACTAAGTGGTACAACGGCATATCTGCTGACTTACAATACTAGAAACTGAGTTTCGATACTCATGGTGGGCAGAACACAGGTAGTCCTTTGTGTAGCTTTGTGCCTAACTTAAAAAAAACAAACAAATACTAACCACCAATCATCCAGTGACTGACCACCATTATATTTTGTTTGGTTTTGAATTTAGCTCAAAGCTACACGAAAGCTATCTGCGCTAGCCGTCCCTAATTTAGCAGTGTGAGACTAGAGGAAAGGCACCTAGTCAGCACCACCAACCGCCAACTATTGGGTTACTCTTTTATCAACAAATAGTGGGATTGACCGTCACTTTATAACGCCCCCACGACTGATAGGACGAGCATGTTTGGTGTGATAGGGATGTATGTTGAAGAACATGGTATCAGGCTAACCATAAGACTATCCTACCCACTACTGGGTTGAAGAGACTGACATAGCTCAAACAATAATGTTAGACTAATCACCATTTGGTCAAAGGAATTTGTATAGTATAAACTATATATTTTAGGCTTTATAACAGGAACACGTTTGCTATCTCTAGATCAGATGCAGTGATGAGTTTGTTGTTTAAATAACGAATCCCTCAGTGTGAAGTTGTGAAAATATGCTGTCTATACTTTTATACAATGTATGAAGAAATGAAATTTGAAAATTAAACGTTAATTAGCAATTAACAAAACATTAAAACTCCATGGTAAAACTATTAATATCGATTATTACAAAATATTGAAACTATGGGAAAAACTATATGTGTTGTTTACTATAAAACATTAAAACTCCGTGATAAAACTATTAATATTGATTATTATAAAACATTGAAACTATGGGTAAAACAATATGTGTTGTTTACTATAAAACATTAAAACGCCATGGTAAAACTATTAATATCGATTATTACAAAATATTGAAACTATGGGAAAAACTATATGTGTTGTTTCCTATAAAACATTAAAACTCCGTGATAAAACTATTAATATTGATTATTATAAAACATTGAAACTATGGGTAAAACAATATGTGTTGTTTGCTATAAAACATTAAAACTCCGTGATAAAACTATTAATATTGATTATTATAAAACATTGAAACTATGGGTAAAACAATATGTGTTGTTTACTATAAATAATTAAAACCCCGTGATAAAACTATTAATATTGATTATTATAAAACATTGAAACTATGGGTAAAACAATATGTGTTGTTTATTATAAAACATTAAAACTTATAAAACTATTAATATTGATTATTATAAAACATTGAAACTATGGGTAAAACAGTATGTGTTGTTTACTATAAAACATTAAAACTTCGTCACAAAACTATGAATGTTTTTGTAATAAAACTTTAAAACTCCATAATAAAACTATGAATGTTTTTTTTACAATAAACTAATAAATATGTAACAGGAATATTGAATATATGTTGTATTTGAAACATGTATACCATATAAAAGTTGTAAATGTAACAGATATACCATATATATGTTGTATATGTAACAGGAATACTATATATATGTTGTATATGTAAGAGAAATACTATATACGTGTTGTGTGTGTAGCAGATACACTATAGATATGTTGTATACGTAACAGGAATACTATATACATGCTGTATGTGTAACTGGTATACCATGGATATGTTGTATATGTAACAGGTATACTATACATATGTTGTATATGTAACAGGTATATTATAGATATGTTGCATATGTAACAGGTATAATACACTATATACTTGTATGTGTAGCAGGCATACTATATATATACGTTGTACACGTAACAGGTATACTATATAAACATGTTGTATGTGTAACAGGTATACTATATATGCAGGTTGTGTATGTAACAGGTATACTATATAAACATGTTGTATGTGTAACAGGTATTATATATGCAGGTTGTGTATGTAACAGGTATACCATACACGTTCTTTATATAACAGGTATATTATATATAGGTTGTATATGTAACAGTTACAAAATATATGTTGAATATGTAACAGGTATACCATATACATGTTGTATATGAAAACTTATACTATAGTTATGTTGTATACGTAACAGGTATACTATAGATATGTTGTATACGTGAGAGGAATACCATATACATGTTGTATGAGTAACAGGTATACTATTTACATGTTGTACGTGTAACAGGTGTACTATAGATATGTGATATATGTAACAGGTATACTATATACAGTCATGTGAAAAATTAGGACACCTTATAAAAGCCTGTGTATTTTTGTAACATTTTTGGATATGTAGATATTTAATCTCAATTTCAATAATACTGATAGATTATAGGAATATAACTAAACAATTAAAACTGAAGAAAAGACTTTTCAAGATCTCCTGTAAATGTAATTCTACAAAAATGCATATTCGAACTGAGGAAAAAGTCAGGACACTCGACCCCATAATAGCTAGTGTTACCCCCTTTGGCTGAAATAACTGCAGTGAGACACTTCTTGTAGCCATCTACTAGTCTCTGACATCGGTCTGAAGAAAGTTTGCCCCACTCCTCAATGCAGAATTCTGTCAGCTGTGAGATGTTTGATGGGTTTCTTGCATGTACAGCCCGTTTCAAATCACCCCACAGCATCTCAATGGGATTAAGACCTGGGCTTTGACTCGGCCATTCCAGAACTCTCCATTATTTAGTTTTCAGCCAGTCCTTGGTGAATTTACTGGTATGTTTTGGGTCATTGTCGTGTTGCAGAGTTCAGTTCCGCTTCAGCTTTAATTTTCGTACAGATGGTCTCACATGATCCTCAAGCACCCGCTGATACGCAGTACAATTCATGGTGGATTCTATGATTGTGAGCTGTCCAGGTTCTGCTGCAGCAAAGCAGCCCCAAACCATGACACTTCCACCTCCATGCTTCACAGTTGGTATGAGTTTCTTTTCCTGGAATGCTGTATTTGGTTTACGCCAAACATGTCCTCTGTTCTGGTGCCCAAATAATTCAGTTTTGGACTCATCTGTCCAAAAAACATTATTCCAGAAGTTCTGGTCTATGTTTACATTCTCTCTGGCAAACTTTAGTCTGGCCTTGATGTTTCTCTTAGAGAGCAAAGGTTTCCTCCTTGCACACCTCCCATGCAAGTTAAATTTGTGCAGTCTCTTTCTGATTGTAGAGACATGCACTTTCACATCAACAGTAGCCATAGCCTGCTGTAGGTTCCGTGATGACATGTTAGGGTGTTTGGAGACCTCTTTTAGCATCTTGCAGTCTGCTCTCGGGGTGAACTTGCTTGGACGACCAGACCTGGGCATGTTGGCAGTTGTTTTGAAAGCCCTCCACTTGTTGACTATTTTCCGGACAGTGGAATGCCGGATTTTAAAATCTTTTGGGATCTTTTTTAAATCCCTTACCAGACTCATAAGCTGTTACAATATTCTTTCTGAAGGCCTCAGACAGCTTTTTTCTCACCATGGTGCTGACTCTCACTTCAACAATCAGGAGCACACCAAACTAAATGTCTGAGGTTTAAATAGGGCAAGCCTCATTCGAAATGCTAGAGTAACGATCTTCTAATCATGTGCACCTGGTGTGATACACCTGTGTGTGAGTTGAGCCATTTTATGTGGGTATAAATGTGGGGGTGTCCTAACTTTTTTCCTCAGTTTGAATATGCAATTTTGTAGAATTACATTTACAGAAGATTTTGAAAAGTCTTTTCTTCAGTTTTAATTGTTTAGTTTTATTCCTATAATCTCTCAGTATTGTTAAAATTGAGATTAAATATCTATATATCCAAAAATGCTACAAAAATACACAGGCTTTCATAGGGTGTCCTAATTTTTTCACATGACTGTACATGTTGTATATCTTACAGGTACATTATAGATACGTTGTTTACATAACAGGTATACTATATATACATGTAGCAAGTGTAACAGGTATACCATAGATAGGTTGTATATGTAACAGTTATACTATAGGTATCTTGTATAGGTGAAAGGCATACTATATACACGTTGAATGTGTAAAAGGTGTACTATAGACACGTTGTATTTGCAACAGGTATACTATTGATATGTTGTATATGTGATATGTGTACAATAAATATGTTGTATATATACACAGGTGTACTATATATATGTTGTATATGTAACAGGTATATTAAATATATGTTGTATATGTGAAAACGTACACTATAGATATCTTGCATATGTGACAGATGCACTTTACATATGTTGTATGAATAAAAGGAATACTATAGATATGTTGTATGTGTAACAGGTATACTATAGATATGTTGCATGTATAACAGGTATACTATATACATGTTGTATGTGTAACAGGTATGCTATAAATACATTGTATATATAACAGGTATCCTCTATATACGTTGTATAGGTAAGAGGTATACTATATACATGTTGTATATGTAACAGGCATAATATACATATGTTGTATATGTAACAGATATATTATATGTACGTTGTACATGTAAGAGGTATATTATTCATATGTTGTATATGTAACAGATATACTATATATATTTTGTATGTGTAAGAGGTATACTGTATATATGTATATGGAAAAGATATACTATATATATATATGTTGTATATGTTACAGGTATACTATATATATGTTGTATGAGTAAAAGGTATACTATAGATATGTTGTAAATGTAACAGGTATACTATAAATATTTTGTATATGTTAGAGGTATACTATATTCGTCTTGTGTGTAACTCGTATTATATATATATGTTGTGTATGTAACAGGTATGTTATATATATATATCTTGTATGCATAACAGGTATTCTATATATGTTATTTAGATTACAGGTATACTATATATATGTTGTATATGTAACAGGTGTACTATATAGATATTGTATATGTAACAGATATGTTATATGCATGTTGTGTATGTAACAGGTATATTATATACATGCTGTATATGTAACAAGTATACTATATACATGTATGTGTGACAGGCATACTATATATATATATATATGTGTGTGTGTGTGTTTTATATGTAACAGGTATACTATCGATATGTTGTACATGTAAAAGGTATGTTATATGTTTGTTGCATATGTAACAGGTATACTACAGATATGTTATATATGTAACATGCATGCTATATATATGTATTATATGTAACACGTATACTATAGTTATGTTGTATATATAACATATATATATATATTACATTTGTATGTGTGCATATGCCATAGATTACGTTGTATACATAAACAGCATATACCATAGACGTGTTGTAAATGTAAAGGTATACTACAAACATGTAGTATATACGCAAAAAACGCATTCCATAAATATGTTGTATGCAAACAGGCACACCATAGATATGTTGTATATATACAACATAAGCACAACATAGACGTGTTGGTAAACGCAAAGGCACACACCACAAATATGTTGTATATGTAAAAGGTATTCTATACATATGTTGTATGTGTAACAGGTATACTATATATATGTTGTATATATAACAGGTATATTATTGTATGTTGTAAAAGTAAGATGTATACTATAGATATGTTGTATATATAACAGGTGTACTATATATATGTTGCATATGTGACAGGTATACTGTGTATGTATTGTATATGGAACAGGCATACTGTATATATATTGCGTATGTATAGGTCTGTTATATATATGTTGTGTATGTAACAGGTATAGTATATACATGTTGTATGTGTGACAGGAATACTATATATATGTTGTATGTGTAACAGGTATATTATACATATATATATGAATGTTGTATGTGTAACAGGTATATTATATATATGTATGTTGCATGTGTTACAAGTATATTATATATATATGTATGTTGTATGTGTAATAGGTATATTATATATATATATATGTATGTTGTATGTATAACAGGTATATTATACATATGTTGTATATGTTTTTGGTTCGTTACTTTTTCTGAAGTTTTTTGTTACACCAGATGTCTCGATAATAATTCTTAGGGATAAATCGGTGAAAATTGAGGTTCAATTCCTACAATGAGTATGTTACAAGTAGTTTTGTTTTTAACAAAGACAAGGATTCAAAGAAAGTGTTGATGTTTTCTTGGTTTAATACATTGTACAAACATGTTTGTCTGAGAAACAAAGAAAGAAACGAGGTAATTTCGTTATTAAGTATATTATTTAATAACTATTCTGGTTTATAGAACAAAGTACAAAACGTATTTAAGTTTATAGAGTGAAAATATTACCTGACTAAGTAACACAGTTGGAAAACAGAACCTGATTTGCTACTTAATAATTTTGGTGCTAATGTCTTTAAAGTAAAATACGATATTTAATTTTGTAGTTAATAAATAACTTTTTACAAACTTATTTAACGTTTTTTGTGATTTCATATTGGAACAAAATATTAACATCAATCATCGTTTAGTACGTTTGTAATTACATTTTAGAAATCGTCTGTTCTTAAGACATTTCCTTGTGACTGTAAACATGTTTTTTGTTGTTTTTTCAAGTTGTAAACCGTTTTCTTAAACAGAAAAACTTTTGCCAAACGTTTAAGAAATGTTTCAAAAATTTAAAAATCTTACTAGTTTTGATATTTATCTCCGTACTTATTTGGATAAAACATTCGATTCAAATTTGTTGCCCTGAGCAACACGCAAACTGAAAGTGGTACATTGACGTTAGTTACCATGCAAAGAGGTAGATATCGGTATGTGATCACATATACGACGTCTCGCACCGACTTGTAGACGCTAAACAATGCCTACTTCTCAAAAACTGTTTGGGTCTTTTAGATATGACCCCTTTGGCACAGCGGTATGTCTGCAAATGCTAAAAACCGGGTTTCGATCTTGTGGTGGGCAGGGCACAGATAGTCCATTGAGTAACTTTGTAATTACCTTCAAACAAAGTATAAGACATAATTCAAAGTTCGTGTTGAGGAATTTTGGAAGAACGAAAGTAATAATGGATCTTTGACTACAGTAAAACTCACATGACAACTTTTGTTTTTAGAAGTTTTATTACAAACTTATGCTGGATATGTATACAAACGAAACAAAAACTTGACCTAAATATAAAAGGATGTCTTTAGGACTAAACACGAGAGAATAACCAACTCAAGCTTTAGGAATAAACGTTTAATGAACCAGTAAAGAAAAGAAGTTTGATTATTAAATACAAACCTATTTATTTAACTGTGAAAAAATATAAGTTTGAGAAATTCATTTGAATCTCGATGTTAAAGATTCCAAATATTAAAGTTTATCTGAACACAGTGACTTGGTGTTTAACAGCATTACAGAGTGGCTTTACAGAGGAAACATTTCTATAGGAATAGTCAAAAGTGTAACACTATTTTATCTTGTTTTTTTTGCTGTTTCATTAAATATTTACAGCGGAGAAAAACAGCAAAAACAAGTTTTAAACTTCCTGTAAAGCAACACTGATTAGAGAGGATTTGGTTTACTATGAACGTACATCTCTGACATATCCTTGTTTATATCGTAGCTGTAGTGCGGTCAACAACAGGCCAGTAAAAACCTGCCTGGGTTCTTGTGAATATTCCCTATTGGTGAGAATTCTAAAAAGTAAGTTTCATTCTGATTATAGAAGATACTCTCAGACACTGAACACTTTCCACAAGAGCATTAATATCGTTTTTTAGTAACGGAATCCATCGTTGTTTAAGATATCATTCTCCAACAGTATCCATCATTGCTTAAGATATAACTGTTATATATTATAAAATATATTCAATCGTTTTACTAAGATCAAACTGCTTCAAGAACGACATGTTCACCGACTGTATCAAGGTTCTACTTCTTGAGTCAGAGGAATAACATTAAGTCGCCTGATGGAAGAATTATGTAGAAAAGGAATTAATATCTTCTTCTGAAATAGAATTTATTAACACGATAACTTGTTACTTGATCCAAGCTGCTGTTTAATTCATGAAATAAAGGTAATATATAGAATTTATTAACACGATAACTTGTTACTTGATCCAAGCTGCTGTTTAATTCATGAAATAAAGGTAATATATAGAATTTATTAACACGATAACTTGTTACTTGATCCAAGCTGCTGTTTAATTCATGAAATAAAGGTAATATATAGAATTTATTAACACGATAACTTGTTACTTGATCCAAGCTGCTGTTTAATTCATGAAATAAAGGTAATATATAGAATTTATTAACACGATAACTTGTTACTTGATCCAAGCTGCTGTTTAATTCATGAAATAAAGGTAATATATAGAATTTATTAACACGATAACTTGTTACTTGATCCAAGCTTCTGTTTAATTCATGAAATAAAGGTAATATATAGAATTTATTAACACGATAACTTGTTACTTGATCCAAGCTGCTGTTTAATTCATGAAATAAAGGAAATATAAATAAAGATATAGTTCCAAGGAATATTAGCAATGTTTTATACAACTAAATCATGTGAATTTTAATGTTGTAAGATTACTACCTATATTATTATCAAAACAAAGTATGAAAGAAACGTTGTACAAACAAACTGTTCTTCAGTATACAGACCTGAACTTTACATAAAAGAAACATTATACAAACAAATTGTTCTTCAACTTATAGAACTCAACAGTAGATAAAAGAATCCGTGAAGTCACTATTAATCAGTGATGACGAGAAAACCCACTTGTAGAGAAAATATATATCTAAAAATGGCTGGTTTGAGGTCCTCTACATAAAACAAATTTTCTCAACCCAAACAAGCCGTTTTAGATATAAATTGAGGTCATTATTGTTTAAGATAATTTTTTCAACAATATCCATTATTGTTTAAGATAACTTTTCCAACAATATCCATTATTGTTTAAGATAACTTTCCAACAATATCCATTATTGTTTAAGATAACCTTTTCCAACAATATCCATTATTGTTTAAGATAACTTTCCAACAATATCCATTATTGTTTAAGATACCTTTTCCAACAATATCCATTATTGTTTAAGACAACTTTTCCAACAATATCCATAATTGTTCAAGACAACTTTTCCAACAATATCCACTATTGTTTAAGACAACTTTTTCCAACAATATCCATTATTGTTTAAGATAACTTTTTCAACAATATCCATTATTGTTTAAGATAACTTTTTCCAACAATATCCATTATTGTTTAAGATAACTTTTTCAACAATATCCATTATTGATTAAGATGACTTTTCCAACAATATCCATTATTGTTTAAGATAACCTTTTCCAACAATATCCATTATTGATTAAGATAACTTTCCCAACAATATCCATTATTGTTTAAGATAACCTTTTCCAACAATATCCATTATTGTTTAAGTCATTTTCCAGCATGATGCGACAGGAATGTTTGCTGTATAGAGCATGAAACTGAGCCTACGCATGAATCGAGCCTTGAACTTTCCTGTTAAAAACTTTCAATAATAGACTACAAAAGGAAGACAACTTCTTTAACGTCCCTACATGGTGATTTTGTTAGAGAATAATAAGTGAACAGAAACAACTATTGTGAAAAACGAAACAAACAAAACAGTTACTTACCGAAGTGGCCAACAATACTAGTAGAAGTGGTAGCATTGAAACAAGTTTCCTAAGTAAATTACAATGTTCAAGATAAACTTTTTTAAATCGCTAATAAACTATTTTATATCATTGATTGTGTTGTCCGTGAGGCCATTATTCGGAATGAGAGGTTGAAGAAGTCAGTCGCATCTGGTCCGAGTATCGCTGCTAATGAAGTGTTACGAGGTTTCGCAAACTTGGTCTCTAGGCGTGTTGCTATGGGGTCAGAGAGGTGGCCTACAAACAAACGGGGCAGTTAACGGATCCGTCACATGTTGCGTTCCCTTGGAACAAACTAGAAACATAAGCATCGGAATGTTTACGTTAACAACGCATCACAACCTGAGATTTGATTGGAAGAAAACTGGCGTCACGTGCAGTGATGTATGATTGTTTGGTAGTGGATAGCAAGAGCAGTTGATGTAACTACGTATACTATGGAAAACAAAATTATGACATTATAGTCTAAAGAACTAAAGTTTTGACAAAAGAGACGTTGTACAAACAAACTGTTCTTCATTTAATAGACCGGAACTGTAGATAAAAAAACGATGTAAAACAAACTGTTCTTCAGTATACAGACCTGGACTTTTGATGAAAGAAACGTTGTACAAACAAACTGTTCCTCTAATCATAGAACTGAAGATTAGATAAAAGAAACGTTGTACAAACCTTCTGTTCTTTGTCTATAACCTCAACTTAAGATAAAAGAAACGTTGTAGAGGCAAACTGTTTTTAAACTTACAGACCTGAAATTTATATAAAAGAAATCTTTTATAAACAAAGTGTTCGTCAGTTTATAGAATTGACCTGTTGATAAAAAAACGTTGTACAAACAAACTGTTCTTCAATTTATAGACCTGAACTTTAGATACAAGAAACGTTGTACAAACAAATGTTGTTGAGTTTACAGAATGCACTTTAGATAATAAAAAGCTGTACAAACAAACTATTTTTCAGTTTATAGACCTGAACTTTATATAAAAGAAACGTTGCACATAGAAACTGTTATTAAAATTATAGAAGTGACCTTTAGATATTCTTTATTGTTCTACAACTGTAACATCAATGTTAGATATTCTTTATTGTTCTACAACTGTAACATCAATGTTAGGTATTCTTTATTGTTCTACAACTGTAACATCAATGTTAGGTATTTCTTATTGTTTTACAACTGTAACATCAATGTTAGATATTCTTTATTGTTGTAGAACAATAACATTTTTGTTAGATATTATTTATTGTTCTATAACACTAACTTCAATGCTAGATAGTTTTTTTTGTTCCATAACAGCAACATTAGTGTCCGATATTCTTTATTGTTCTATACAGTAGTGTCAGTGTTAGACATTCCATATTGTTTTATTACGGTAACATTTCTGTTACGTAATATCTATTGTTCTATAACAACTACATTACTGTTAGATATTCTTTATTGTTCTATAACAGCAACATTTCCGTTTGATATTCTTTATAATTCCATGAGTGTACCATGACTGTTAGGAATTCTTCATTGTTTTATAACAGCAACATCATTGTTAGATATTCGTTATTGTTCTATAACAGTAACATCATTGCTAGATATTCTATATTGTTTTCTAACAGTACCACTACTGTTAGATGTTCTTTATTGTTCTATTATAGTAACATCTCTGTTAAATATTATTTATTATTCTATAACAGTAACATCACTATTATATATTTTTTTTTGTCCTAGAACAGAACGTCATTGTTAGATATTCTTTATTGTTCTATAAGGGTGACGTTACTGTTATATATTATTTATTGTGTTAAAACAGCAACATTTCTGTTTGATATCATTTATTCTTTTGTAACAGTAACTTTACTGTTAGATATTCGTTATTGTTCTATAAAAGTAATATCACTGTGAGAAATTCTTTATATTTGTACAACTGTAACATTACTGATAGATATTATTTTTGTTATATAGCAGTAACATCACTGTTAGATATTTTTTATTGTTGTACAAAAGTAATATCACTGTTAGAGATTCTTTATTCTTTTATAACAGTAATATCATTGTTAGATATTGTTTATTGTTGTACATCTTTAACATCACTGTTAGATATCCTTTTTTGTTATACAGCAGTAACATGGTCGTTAGGTATTCTTTACTGTTGTAGAACAGTAACATCTCTGATACGTATTATTTATTGTTCTACAACAATAGCATCACTGTTAGATATTCTATATTGTTCTATAATAGTAACATTACTGTTGGATATTTTTAACGGTTCTATAACAGTAATACTAGTGTCAGATATTCTTTATTTTTCTATAACAATAGCATTGCTTTTACATATTCTTTACTGTTCTATAACATTAACAGTACTGTTAGATATTCGTTAATTTTCTATTACAGTAAGATCAGTGTTAGATATTCTTTACTGTTCTCTAACTGTGATATCACTGTTAGATATTCGTTTTTGCTCTAGAAAAGTAAGATCATTGTTAAATATACTTTATTTTTCTATAATAGTAACATCATCGTGAGATATTCTTTATTGTTGTATAACAGAAACTTGATTGGCAGATATTATTTCTTCTTCTATAACAGTAACTCCTCTGTTAGATATTATTTATTATTCTGTAACAGTAACATCACTGTTAGATATTCTTTTTTGTTCTATAATAGTAACATCATTGTTAGATATTCTTTATTGTTGCATAACAGAAACTTGATTGGCTGATATTATTTCTTCTTCTATAACAGTAACTCCTTGTTAAATATTTTTTATTGTTCTATTAGAGGAACATCTCTATTAGATATTATATATTTTTCTATAACTGTAAAATTTCGGTTCGTCATTTTGTATTGTTCTATAATAGTACCATTAGTGTTTGGTATTCTTTATTGTTCTGTACAAGTGTCTTTGCTGTTAGATATTTTTTGTTGTTCTATAACAGTAAAATCACTTCAGATATTCGTTATTGTTCTATATCAGTAACATCATTGTTAGGTATTCTTATTCTACTATAACAGTAACATCACTATTAGATATTGCTTATATTCTATAACAGTAACATTATTTTTAAATATTATTTATTGTTTTCTAACAGTAATATTACTGTTACATAATCTTTATTGTTGTACAAAAGTTAGTTAATTGTTAAATATTCCTTATGGTTCTATAACAGTAACATTAACCTGAGATATTTTATTGTTCTATAACAGTAACATCATTGTTAGGCTTTCTTTATTGTTCTAAAATAGTAACTTCATTGAGAGATATATATTATTGTTCGATAACAGAAAGATCTTTGTTAGATATAATTTATTGTTTCATAAAAGTAACTTCATTCTTCGATATTCGATATTATTCTATAACAGTAATATCACTGTTAGATATTCGTTATCGTTTTATAACCTTAACATTTCTCTCAGATATTATTTATTGTTCTATAACAGTAATATCATTTTGAGATATTCTTTATTGTTGTACAACTGTAACATCACTGTAAGGTATTCTTTTTTGTTGCACAGCAGTAACATCATTGTTAGACATTCTTTGTTGTTGTAGAACAGTAATATCTCAGTTACATAATCTTTCTTGTTATATAATAGTAACATTAGTGGTAGATGTTATTTATATTTCTATAACAGTAACATCACTGTTAGATATTATTTATTTTTTGTACAAAACTAACATCATTGTTAGATATTTTTTATTGTTCTATAACAGTAACATCTCTGTAAGATAATATTTATTGTTCTGTAGCAGTAACATCAATTTAGATATTATTTATTTTCCTATAACAGTAACATCATTGTTAGGCATTCTTTATTGTTTTCTAACAGTAACATCACTGTTAGATATTCTTTATTGTTCTATAACAGTAACATTAGTGTTAGATATTCATTATTGTTCTGTAACAGTAACATCATTGTTTCCCATCTGTTCCTTCCTTGTATTCTCACTCTTCATTCCACTCGTATTGTTTGTTTCTTACGTTTGTCGTTAGAAGGTGTAAACTTTGAATGGCTGAAGGGAAATGTCTTTTAATTATGTATTTCGATTCGCCTTTGTCCAGGGTATGACTAATTGAAATCAGTTATCTCAGTTATATGACGTAAATCGAATGACAGCTTATTTTTTCTGTTTACCGGTCCTGTAATTTATAAGAATAAATAAGTTCAAGTATCATATAAATATAGGTTCATAACGGATATGGAAATACAAGTATTGTATAATAAAAATTGTTTAGCTCCAACAGAACAAAGTAGTTCCGGTTTTGTATAATTTAATGATTTCAGAACTGAAACTGGCAATAGTCACTGTATAATATATAAACCAGGAAATTATTATTCTAAGATGAACAACTTGGAAATGAAAGTAGAATAAAACGTTTGAATAACTCAACAAAAGTATTAAACAGAGATGGCAATAAAAGCTAGAACATTCTAGTACGTGACTGAGTAACTCTGTCGCCAAGACGACACACTTCTCACAAGTCACAAGGTGGAGGCGGGAATCATTGCCCTAATTTATTTTGTAAATCGATATTAGGGTCACGAAACACGAATAGTTGTTAATGAGTTGTAACGCTTTAAGCTCACTACTTTCTTGTAAAGGAAAAGTGTAATTTTCTTGTGCACTTACAGATGTCGCTTAAGTAGCTTTATATACAAACCCGACTACAGTTAATGAAAAAAAAAAATCATTAACCTTCCACGAAAGGGGACGAAGAGGAACCACAACGTTCCTGAACACCCCAGTTGGAGAGATAACTCTTCTGATTTCTCTCTCTCTAAACTAAACCCCTGCCACGTTAGTTTGCGTTTGTTAATGAAGTCTGTCTTGGTTTAGTGCGTGAGCAACAGATGACGACACAGACTCGTAATAGTGGAAAACTGTATTTATGGTGTTCTCTTGCAAAGATGGAACCCTGAATTTTAGCGTTATAAGCTTACCGATTAAAGTTGTGTTCTTTTATGAACGTGTTAAAAAGAAATCTCAAAATAACGTTTGTTTTCTTCTGGACAGAGATATGAACAGTCCTCACTCCAGTACTGGCAAACTGGTTTTGTTATTCATATGAATCATTCGCTGGTTTTTATATCGACTTTTCATGTATATGGTTACTTTACATATATATGGTTACTTTTTATGTTCTGTTTATATTTCTTCCTTTATTTAAACGAAAGTGATTTTTTTTATAATTCTTGCAATTGTTCTGTTGATTAGAAGATATAACACAAAATAACATTATACAGACAGAAACTCAAATAAATGAAAGGGCTAACTTGTCTTTTAATGTTGGTCTAATAATTAACTGAAACATTTAAAGAATAACGGGTTTCTTCAAGTCAATACACATGTACTAAGTACATAAGGCTCTTTAACCCTACCAAATACACAGTTAAGTAGTTTAGCTAGAGACAACCTCTTAAATATTAATGAAAAACCAACTTTGAATCTTGTATTTGTAATGTAAGAACATAAAAGTTTTTAGCGCTCCCTAAACGATTTGAGAATTAATACTTTGATTGCTATTTAAAAGCTTTGTTGATTGTTTGTTTTTTGAATTTCGCGTAAAGCTACTCAAGGGCTATCTGCGCCAGCCGTCAATAATTTAGCAGTGAAAGACTAGAGGGAAGGCAGCTAGTCATCACCACCCACCGCCAACTCTTGGGCTACTCTTTTACCAACGAATGGTAGGATTGACCGTCACATTATAACGCCCCCACGGCTGAAAGGGCAAGCATTTTTGGTGCGATCGGGATTCGAACCCGCAACCCTCAGATTACGAGTCGAACGCCTTAACCCACCTGGCCGTGCCGGGCCTTGCTTTGTTGATCATGATTCGAGCAGAAAATGGAAACATTTCCGTGTGAATATTTCATCAACCGGAAAATACAAACGCAAGGATTTAGTTCGGTAAATATAAAGTGGCATAGTTAAACACAAAACTAATCAATGTGTGTAGTTTATGGACCACAAGTTCGCATGGAAACACAGTCTTTAATGTTCCAAATTTGTGAATGGCAAGATAAATGATCGGATATAATAATCCGATTATTTCTTCTTTTATAGAGTGACCAAGCCTTTAAATGTTTTTAATATTAATTATTTTTTTCTTTCATATTACATGAGAAGGTTTTGTGTATTTATGACAGAGTGAAAGAAGTTCTCTTTAAACAGACCCGCCAGCAGGGAGGACAAGGACAGTGGATGACCACTACTGAGTCATATGTTTTGGTGCATCTGTAGTTAACAGCATGAACGTGACTGAAGTTTCGAGGCCAGTGGATCGATTCACAAAATGTTAGAGTAAAATACTCTAGCAAATATCATAAGACCTCTGGTGTCTACAAGTCATGGATACATTCTTGAGGTTAAAAGATTCAGCAGAAAACTATTAAAAGCTTGACAGTATATAAACTTGATTTTAAAATATTATTTATTTTGTTTAATTAGTAGCTATTACAACGACAATAAACTCACTCCAGTCACTAATAGTACAGGAGTGACTACAGTGTTCCATGTCATAAATTCACTTCGATCACTAATGGTACAGGAGTGACTACAGTGCTCCGTGTCATAAACTTACTACAGTCACTAATGACATAACCTAGTTTAGGTTTATTGAAGGGTCTAATCTCACTCCTAAAATTACATCCATAAAAATATATATACAAAATCATGTCAAAACCAGCGTCAGGCCTCATTAAAATGTATAATTTTTTTCGAGGGAGGCATGGATCTTTGGTATAACCTGTTAGGGAAGCATGGATCTCTGTTATAATCTATTAGAGAGGCATGGATCTCTGTTATAATCTATTAGAGAGGCATGGATCTCTGGTATAACCAATTAAGGAAGCATGGATCTCTGGTATAACCTATTAGGGAAGCGTGAATCTCTGGTATAACCTATTAGGAAAGCATGGATCTCTGGTATAACCTATTAGGGAAGCATGGATCTCTGACTCAGTAAACCTTCGCCAAATATTTAATTTTTGCTACACTGTCATATCTTCTTTCATTTTGTTTCTTTTTTGTCTGCGCACATAACAAATACATATCTTTTTCACTTTAGTAAAATAAAACGATAGGATATCAAGGATATAAATTTTAAGATAATTAAGCAAGAAGCTATTTGATTAATTTTGCGTTGTTAAAATTGCAACCTTGACGTAAAATGGACGTTGAACGTACTTGCTACATATTTTACCAACAGGCATCGCTTTAAGGCATTAGGTATTTATGTCCGCTCCTATGTCACATTTTTCTGTTTTGTTTGGAGGAAACTGAGTTCGGCAAGCTCTGAGACGCCGCACTGCAGATTTATTGAGTCACTCAAACACGCCCAGGGCACGCTATGAAACACGCTATTTCGTTGTTACGTCCGTCGTTAAGGGTCACGAAATCGGTGCAGGTTAAAACAACATTGGACGAAGAGACTTCGCGCAGAACTTGCGTTTGGAGCTTGCTATACATATATCTTTTTGTTTGGGCTTATTGATTATAGAAAAACGGTTTAATGAGCTAATAAATCACATACGTTCTATTTATTTTCAGAGTTTTTTTTCTAACAAAGTAGCAATCATAGTGAGTACATCAAAACATTGGTCTCTTTTAGTAATGGTCAATAATACGTGTTTAACGGCCCCTCTTTCTTTAACTAGTTACCACACATGTACTGTATTCAAAATAATTTCTATAACTAAATGGTTTGGATTTCTTTCATATGTATTATTATATTCTATGTATTATTCTATGCATTATTATATTCTATGTATTATTCTATGCATTATTATATTCTATGTATTATTCTAGTATTCATGCTTGCAGATTATATCTTGCTGGTAAATTCTCTGTTCCTGTGCGTCATATCTTGCTGATAATTTCTCTGTTCCTATGTGTCATATCTTGCTGGTAAGTTCTCTGTTCCTATGTGTCATATCTTACTGGTAAATTCTCTGTTCCTATGTGTCATATTTTCCTGGTAAACTCTTTCCCTGGCAAAATGTTCCTGTAGATTATATTTGCAGTAAATGATTGTGCAGTAATGGAACGCGTTCATTTGGACTCACATTTCATCACGTTGACCATTAAGACACTCTGAGCTCTCGATCATAAAGACATATCAGTAGGTGCTGTCTTCTACATACTGTATCTGTTCTCAATTAGGAACGTATATCTGCATGTTCACCGCTTTTGATACACACAAACGAAACATCGTTAGCCGTTTTCAGAAATTTACGAGAAATTGTAAAGAAAAAAAAAAGACTAAATTTACTTTTATAACCACCCCATACAAAATGACAAACAGGTTTTTTTCTCCGGTTTATGGTATTATAAACAAACAATACCAAAAACTGAAGCCATAACTCAGAAACGTTAGACTGTATGTATATAGTGTATTCACACCGTGGACTTTACAAACTGACCGCGTGAGAGATATGGTAACCATTTGTTTGTTATGTTACTAAACTAAAACCCTTACATACACTGACAAATAACAAATCCAAGTTATAGTAACGTATCGTGGTTTTTTGTTGTTTTTTTGGAAATTCAAGCAAAGCTACTCGAGGGCTAACTGCGCTAGCCGTCCCTTATTTAGCAGAGTAAGACAGCTAGTCATCATCACCCACCGCCAACTCTTAGGCTACTCTTTTACCAACGAATAGTGGGACTGACCATAACATTATAACGCCTCCACGGCTAAAAGGACGAACATGTTTTTTGCGACGGGGATTCGAACCCGCGACCCTCAGAGTATGAGTCGAGTGCCTCAACCAACCTGGCCGTGCCGGGCCTACGTGGTTTCATCCAAGCTGATAATCCTTCTGCTCCTTTGTAAGCTAATTAATCACACTACTACAGCAACTAGCCTCGTTACGATGGAAACATGGGTTTGTTTTACGTTACCTAGACAACAAATTTAAGAAATAATATTTCTTTCGGGGACAGTTATTTTTATGCTGCAGTGATTTAAATTATGTATGACACCAATCTTCCATTGTTCGCTTTAGGCCAATCAACGTTTTGATTTGAGTATCACGCCCATAGTATTTCGTCATATGTTAATCAAATACTGACGTCAATACTATAGATCCTACAGTGTCAGTGACAACAAATATCGTTCGCGAGTGCAGGAACGTAAAAAGCTGATACGTTTAATAACAATCACGTTTATTCTTTATATTAATTTATGAAATACGCCATCTCTTTTATGTTAAGGGTGCGGAAAAAATATTTTATTCTAACCACTATTATACGAAACATTCATTCCACATATCACGTAAAATTTAACAACCCACTTTTAATATGTAAAGTCTGAGATGATAGAACTGTATTTTCCTGTTTTTTAACCATATTAACATCAATGTTTATTAAAGACAATCACGTGATACAGAACATTTCATTCACAATTTCACATGTGTAAATAAATATATAAATTTGACCTTAGGTCTAAATATTTTTTTTCGTGAACGATGCCAGAACTGATACAAGTGCTTTATCCCGATCGAGCTCGTGTCCCCCGCTGATACACGGGTATGTCATAAATCAGGGGCTCGTTTACCTTCACTTGACACAGCACACAGTCTGATGTGGCATTGCTATAAGAAAACACACATACACCAATATAACTCGAACCAAATAAGGAAGTATTTATTATTCTGATATTATATAACTCTAAATTATTAGGGGTCAGGGGCTCCTTACACATATCTCTGTTTATAGGTACAATATTCTTTAGAGATATAACAGTTTATAACTGTTATTATCTGTAATCTAACAAAGACATACTAATATTGGTGGCTTTTCCTCCTTGATATAACAAAACAAAATTTTCGTTAAAGCTTCGGTTTGCTTTTTACTGTGGTTTGGTACTCTGCAGGGCCGAATTCATACATACTGTATGGTCACCATATATAAAACAATAACGGCTATACCTGAACCTTAGAATCTCTGACTTGGCCGATTGACCTATGTCTCGTACTAGATGATGTTTAGGTTTAATATACCTAACACCAGATGATGTTTATATTTAATATAACTTGTACCAAGTGATGTTTAGGTTAAATATACCTACCAGAAGAAGTTTAGGTTAAATATATCTAGTACCAGGTGATGTTCAAGTTCAATACACCCAGTACTAGATGACGTTTAGGTTCAAGATACCTAGTACCAGGTGATGCTCAGGTTCAAGATACCTACTGTGTTTCTCCGATAATAAGACCTACCCATAAAATAAAACCTAGTGTGATTTTTGGGGATAGTTTTAATATAAGCCCTACCCTTTAAATAAGCCCTAGTTAAGAGTGGCAGGAAGAGGAAAGAAATAAAAAAAATAATTTATTAATTAGTTTAATAGTTAGTTAATTAGTTTGTTTAAGTATTAATCAGTTAGTTTAATAGTTTAATAATAGTTTATTTTAAATGGTTAGTTTAATAGTTTGCAACATTAAATAGAATATAATTTTTTTAGTCATTTTCACTCCAGCTCGGGTTACAAGAGATTACGACTTGGGTGACAAACTCATGGAACAAAATTACAGACAACTGTATTGCCAACGCATTACGAGCAGGCTACTTGGATAAGAAATTCTCATTCCATGAAACCTCTATTGCTCAACATGAGAGAGTAGGTGCGAAAATTCTACAAGAAATTGAGTTAAGTGAAAACTCAGCAGGAATTTTAAAAACAGATGATCTGCAAGACATTCCAGAGGATGATGATATGATTGTTTTTGAATAAATTCCTGTTAATGAGTTTCTGAATGTTTTTCGTAATTTCTATTTATTTAGAGGTCTTATAATTTTTACTTTGTAACTTCATTTTTTTAATATATCAAAATAAGATATCCCCCGAAAATAAGCCCTAGTGTCATATTTTGGAGTGAAAATTAATATAAGCCCTGTCTTATTTTCGGAGAAACACGGTAGTACCAACTGAAGTTTAAATTCAAGATACCTAGTACCAGGTGATGTTTAGGTTCAAGATACCTAGTGCCAACTGATGTTTAGGTTTAAGATACCTAGTACCAGGTGATGTTCAGGTTCAAGATACCTAGTACCAGCCTGTTTTCATGTCATATATACAGTACACATCGTTAATTATATTGCTATTTCAGGATCTATACGTCTTTTGGAAACTAATGTTAAAAATGTATCTCTAAGAAACATTGTTGTCTTCTTTATTTTGGTAAAAGTATTAATATCCATACCAGCCGTCCTAAGATACATTTTTATTTCAAGTGGGTTTCTCGTCATCACGAGAAACTAATGTTAACTGATAAATGTGTTCTGAAAATATTTTGAAGTCAACATGTTCTATATGTGTTATAACGGCATTTGGATTTCATATCAACTTTTAAATCATCAATGGTTGTCTCTTTCTCTCACTTTCAAGTTGTTTGGGTATATATATTTGTATACCCAGGAGGGTCAGGTACACTAGACCTCTTCCTCCTTCCATTACTTAGTTGGAATGAACTGATTAATACCTTTAGAGTAAATACAAAATGGCTGAAGTAATAGCATAACTTTAAATCTGGTCCTTTTCAGGACAATCTCCATTTATATTGTTCTTTCATTCTTTTAAATAAGTATAGAACGTAGGTGGCTTTTTTATTTTAGCACTAGTTTTATTATTATATATTTTTACTTTATTTTATTATATTTTAAATTTTTTAACTTGACTTTAGCTTAAAGATCTAATGTACAAGGTTAACGGGAAGAGGGATTTAGGTCTCTCTTCATCATGTATGCAATATGTGTCTAGTTCACATAACAGGTCATTGTTTCTCCAATTTTTATCAAAATATTTTATTGTACTGTCCAGAAGTCTATCTGGTATTGTTTGTGTGTTTTAGTATTTGCGCATGAACACTGAGAAAGTGGTTTTAGGTACTCTATATGCTGTTGTAATTAATGTATTTTGTAATCTTTAGAGTTTGGTTTGTAATTGTTTTTCACTTACGTTAATCCATGCAGGAGCTGCATAGTCTATTACTGGTCTAATGTATGTCTTGTGTATTTTAATGATGTTTTCAGGTGTTGTTCCACAATTTTTACCAGCTAGACTCCTAACATAGTTTATTCTTCGCCAAATTTTAGTTTTTATGTTATTTACATGTTTTATCCATGTAAGTTTAGAATCATTTGTTAGCCCTAAAATTTTGCAGATGAAGCAGTCTGGAGAAGCTCTCTGTTCATGTAAATGTTTCGTTGATTTTGAAAATATCACTAACTGTGTTTATTTTAATTCTATATTTTTGGCAGTATTCACACAATCTGTTTAGTTGTGGTTGTAAGTTAGTGGCTGCTATTCCTGGTGTTGGGGCACTTTTCCAAATTGCTACATCATCATCGAACTGTGACGAGTATCCATGATTTTGGTCTTTAAGTGGTATATTATTAACATACATGATGAAGAGAATAGGAGTAACTACCCCTCCTTGAGGGACACCAGCTTCTGAAGTGAAGAACTCCGAGAAAGTTCCCTCTACGTTTATTTTACATTTTCTATTTTCCAAAAAGTAAGATAACCAGGGAATAATTCTACGCGGTAGTTCCATTTCACAGATACGGAACCGAAGACCATTGTGCTATACAGTGTCGAATGCTTTCTCGGTATCGAGGAACCAAGGGACAATGTATTCTTTTTTATTAAAACTATTTATTATCGTTCCAGTTATTCTAATTAAATGATCTGTCGTTTGTCTATATTTTCTAAATCCGTGTTGTTTCTCTGGTAATTTTGAATTAATCTCCAAAAATGTCAAGAGTCTATTACTGATTATTCTTTCAAGAATTTTACCTTCACAGCTGGTCAGGCTGATCGGTCGATAACTGTTTGGCTTATTAGCTGGTTTTCCTTCTTTGTGAAACATTAATATAGAAACTGGGATGTATCCAGAGTATAGAGATAAATTAAATATAGCTAATAGGTGGTCAAATAATTTTGGAGTGCCTTTTTTGAGAAAAATTGTTTATATTCCATTATTTCCCGGTGCTTTGTTTTTTGAATTTTTGATTGCTTGTTTGAGTTCAGTTAGTGTGATTTTTTTGGAAAGTAATGGGGTATTGTAGTCATATGTGTTATTCATGTTGCTGTTAATTACGTTGACTGGAAAATAACATAGTTCTATGTTATTTGTTAGATGATTGTTTACTTTGTTGTAGTAATAGGTGTTCATGTCCGAGTCATTATGTGTTTAAATGTATTTTGTAATTGATGTCTAAAAGCTTCTGCTTTTTCTTTGTTGGTTTGTGCTAAGGTGTTGTTATATTCCAGTTTGGGTATTTTCTTGTCGTGGGTTCATTTGTGAATCTTTTTAAGTGTAGACAGAACTTTCTAGGATCGGTTTGTTCGTTTAGTTGGGAGCAGAAGTTGTCCCATTTTTCTTGTTTTAGTTGTTTAATTTCTGCTCTAATTTTATTTCTAATCTTATTAATTTGTGTTTTTATTTCTTATTTTCTTGTTGCCATGAATAGTCTTCTTAATTGTCTTCGTTGTTTTATCATTGTTAGTAGTTGTTTGGTTGGTTTCCATGCGTTGTTTGCGTGCTAGTCTAACTGTTCAGCGCACAGCTCAAAACGAGCTATTTGCATCGTGCTTACGGCTTGAAGCTATATCTGCTTTCTAACTTACAGCTGAGTCACTAGATGGCAGCTTACGGAGTCATCAGGAAAATTTTAAACTGAATATACGGTCAATATTACATTTATGTATATCATTCCGTGGTTGATGATAACATGTGAAAACACTGAAAAATGAACCTTAAAAATTAGTTACATTTATCATATTTTGATCATGTTTGTGTGTGTGCTTTTGTAAAAATTTGAAAAATAAAAACTGTTTCTGTATAGGTGTTTGCACACGGATTTCTTTTCTTTATCTGTGCTCCCAACCAGCGTCACAAACTCGCGCGCAAGTGGCTCGTCGGTAATTGAACTTATATTGCTAGAAGTTGTTGTTTTGAATTAAGCACAAAGCTACACAATGAGCTATCTGTGCCCTGCCCACCACGGGTATCAAAACCGGGATTTTAGCGTTGTAAGTCCGCAGACATACCGCTGATCAATGGGGGGACATATTGCTAGAAACCAGATTTCAATACTTCTGATGAGTTAAGCACAGAAAGTTCATTGTGTAGCTTTGCGCTTAACAATAAATGCGCAAATAATAATTATAATTTTACAAATTATAATATTACAAAATAATATATTAAACCTCTATGTCACTTATTAATTTTTAATTTTTCGTTAGAGAGAATAAAACAAAACAGTAATATTGCTGTTAACTTTACAGATGAGAAATACCGGTGCCACAAAATTAAATTTTTCGTTGAGAAACGCTTATGATGAAAATAAATCAGGCTATTTAGGCCTAGCAAAAAGTGTTAGAATAAAACATGCCTGAGTCTAATATACAGTTCTTTAGTTTCAAATACCTTGCAAATACATTTTTAAACATATATATTTGTAAAATGTCTCAATTTAAACAAGTTTTGTAAATTTTCAAGGTTAAAATTGAATAAATAGAAAAAGTTTTATAAACTTTGTTTTTTGAAGAATTTCGCGCAAAGCTACACGAAGGCTATCTGCCATAGTCTTCCCTAATTTAACAGTGCAAGTCCAGAGGAAAGGCAGCTAGTCATCAAAACCCACCAACAACTCTTGGGCTACCCTTTTGCCAACGAAAAGTGGGATTGATTGTCCTATAATAACGCCCCCATTGCAGAAAGGACGAGCATGATGTGGATTCAAACCTGCGATCCTCAGACTACGATGCGGCAGTTGTTTATATTTTACTATTTCCTCTAATTTTTAAAATATATAGCTTGACTTATTTTACAATGTTATCAGTTTGTTAGATCAGCAAGTGGTACTTGCTAATAATTTGGACCTATGTATATAGTGTTTTCATATTTAAATTGGATTCATTGTCAAGCCGTATAGCGTTGTCAATGTGAAAACACCACTTCTGGAAGAAATATTCTTACGTAGTCAGATTTTTTACCATGCGAGTTAGTCTTTATAATGTAAAAGGCAAAAAAATGTTTTATCATTGGATAGCTCATAAGATTATAACATTACGTGGAGAAAACGTATGAAATTGTTAATACATTTTTAAACTCACCGAGGATGAAAACATTAAATGATTGTATTGTAGCGCCATCTATTAGCTTATAAAATATATTGGGTTCAAACAGACAGTCATTGAAGTTTTTTTCTTAACTTTGTTTAGCGTAAACTAGAGTTCATAACAAGGTAAATAAAATAACGAGGTGATATTTCAAAAGATAATCTTTATTGTTATTACAGTTTCCCAGGATATCGATAGCTCCTGATGAAATTGTAATAGCGAGATACTAAGCTGATAAAGGTACTTTTAGCCGATATGTCATTATTCAATTTACCTCAATAGCAAACATATCAGAAGTATTTATTTTCCAAATATACCAATAATAAATCATGTTTCATCTGTTTGCTTTTCAGTAAGTTATATCCTCCAGTAGATCAGCGGTAAGTTTATGAATTTATAAGGTATGATGGTTTCGATTCCTGGTTGTGTATAAAATACAGGTTGTCTGTGAAGTATGTTTGCGTTAAAAAAATGTAGTTTTTAATTTCACTCATGAAAAGTTTTGATTGTCGGTTAAAAGTGATCAAATTAATAAAATATGAAAATTCCGTTACAATCGCAAGTGCTGCAAAACATTTATTTAGAAATACTTTATTCTGTTGTAGAAAAGTAAAACAGTAAAATGTGGCATTATTTTAAAATTTGTACGAGTATTCCTATGCAGCTGTTCTGTGAAGTTCAAACAGTCACTCAAACGTACTCAGTAAATTTTGCAAAGTTCTAAGGAGGGAAGAGAACTATATTTATTTTCTTCCCGCTGGACCTTGCTAACACGTACCTATAACTACAGACTCGCACCGGGTAAGGTGCGAACCCACAAATATACACGTTACTAAGAGTCACGTTCTTAACCACTGCACCACCACGACTTCGTAAGAAGTTGTATTTAGTTGTACTTAGTTATTGTCATTCACTTTAATTGGATATTTTTATAACATTAGAAAACTTATTTATCAAAATGCAAGAAACCTTGCCAAAGTTTGTAATTTCACTATGCACTTTTTCTACTAGATGTTATGGAAAAAAATGTACAACTCTTTATAAGCTTGGTAGAAAATTAAGTCACAAAATGTGGACTTGAAGTTGAAAAAGTCACTCGGTTAAACACTGTAGGAACACACAATTGGACAGAAATGTTCACAGGCACCGGCCAACTTGATAACGATGAAGGTAACATAATGACGTTGGACTTGAGAAAGATTTTGAATTCGTTTTTGATCCTAATGATGATAGAAAATCAAATACCAGTCGGGTGTGGCGACAACGTGCCAGACACCTGTCATGAACATCTTAGGAAACTACATGCTTCCACTAGCAAGAAATACTTCATCAAAATGTCCTTATAATTGTAGTCATACCCGTTAACCCAAGTAAATATAATCATGTCATAAATAGTACGAGGAGATAAAAAAGGCCTAACTGTTTAGATATTTTATGTCAAACTTGTTTATCGTACTGAATTCAACGAGTAGAAATGTTTGTCGAGCAACACATCATGTAATAATCATGAAGATAGAGGGCGCTATGAAATTTACATGTGTGGTTTCTTGAGTGATGTTGTTAGTTTGTTTTTAACTTCGCGTAAAGCTACTCGAGGGCTATCTGCGCTAGCCGTCAATAATTTAGCAGTGTAAAACTAGAACGAAGGCAATTAGTCATCACCATCTTGGAGTACTCTTTTACCAACGAAGAGTGGGATTGACCGGACAATTATAACGCCCCCACGGCTGAAAGGGCGAGCATGTTTAGGGTGACGGGGATACGATCCCGCGACCCTCGAATTACGTGTCTTGACCACCTGGCCATGGAGGTTTATTGACATACTTAAAGCGTGTTGAAGTTTGGGAATGCTGATTATTAAAGGTGCTTTATAGACAATTTCATATATTATCACAGAATTAGATTATATACAGTTTTTTCTGTTGTGTTCAAGTCAGTATCAAAGAGAAACCTTCAATTTCTATCTTATTTTGTTTATACCTTTGCTTTCAATACTACTCTAAACACTTCTTATTCATATCTCTGGTTTTAATATTATTACTGTTCACCTTAAGAAACGTTTTTAATAGTTGATACTTTCAGTGGCATTTAGACTGCATGATTAAAGTGATTTATTTTGGACCACAGTAGTGAAATCAAAGCATGGTTTTGTATTTTATATTTATAAAGATTATAATGGTATTTGGTTTTGTATTTTATTGGGTTGAGGAATAATTCGTGAGCGTTTTTTCAAGTTAACAAAATATATTCATAAATGAAACGCTTTCGCAAAATATTTCATGTCATTTGGTAGATAATTTTTTGCTCTAATAGATGGTGTGTTTGATTTTCATGTCTTTAATTTTTGCTTTCATTTTCAGCTCATTAAATGGAATGTCAAGTGGACAAAATCGAGCATTTTCGACACCATCTGCTTTTCGCATTTAATTTCTTGCAATTTCGTTTAAAACAATGCATACTATATACCTAGGTATTACATGAAATAAAGTATCATAATAAATGTTTTGGGTGTAATGTGTTCATGCATTGAAGTATTGTATAGTCTTGCATGTAATGCTTGAATGAAATTATTTAAAAACGCTCACGAATTATTCCTCAACCTAATATATTTACAAAGATTATAATAATGGTATCTGGTTTTTGTATTTTATATTTACAAAGGTTATAGTAATGATATCTGGTTTTTGTATTTTATATTTACAAAGGTTACAATAATGGTATCTGGTTTTTGTATTTTATATTTAGAAAGATTATAATAATGGTATCTGGTTTTTGTATTTTATATTTACAAAGGTTATAATAATGGTATTTGGTTTTTGTACTTTATATTTACAAAGGTTATAATAATGGTATCTGGTTTTTGTATTTTATATTTACAAAGGTTATAATAATGGTATCTGGATTTTGTATTTTATATTTACAAAGGTTATAATAATGGTATCTGGATTTTGTATTTTATATTTACAAAGATTATTATAATGGTATTTTGACCTGCACATATACGTTTTCTGTTAACAGTTTCTCTCAGTTTAACTCAACATGCAGGACCACTTGTCCTAAGGTTTATTGTTTGGTGTACAAGGGGTCCAAAAGATCTAAAACCATAAGTGATTTGCAGTTTTTTATAATTTCAGAAACATGATTATGCCGCTGTTAATGCATATTTCGAATTACAAAGGCAACACGAGGAACACACTGTGTAAACTTCATTGAAGTTTATTTCTCCAAGTTTTCCTGATACCCTCTTCCGTATTATTTATTAATTGTGAAGCGTAACATTAAACATTTATTGTCTAGAAACTGTACTATGTATTTTTATCTGTGATTGCATTTCCTTCGGACAGATATTCACAAATCAGAGTCTACAGTTACTAATTGGTACAATCTTCCCAGTCATTTTTGAGGAACAATACCATGTGTCCACACACGTTAAGATACAAAACTAACAATAAAAATAAATGACAATAGTTTCAAATATTTACTTATTATGGTTATAGAACCATTTATCAGTTCTTCAAACATTATTTTCTAACTGTTTACTTATTATGGTTATAGAACCATTTATCAGTTCTTCAAACATTACTTTCTAACTGTTTACTTATTATGGTTATAGAACCATTTATCAGTTCTTCAAACATTACTTTCTAACTGTTTACTTATTATGGTTATAGAACCATTTATCAGTTCTTCAAACATTACTTTCTAACTGTTTACTTATTATGGTTATAGAACCATTTATCAGTTCTTCAAACATTATTTTCTAACTGTTTACTTATTATGGTTATAGAACCATTTATCAGTTCTTCAAACATTATTTTCTAACTGTTTACTTATTATGGTTATAGAACCATTTATCAGTTCTTCAAACATTACTTTCTAACTGTTTACTTATTATGGTTATAGAACCATTTATCAGTTCTTCAAACATTATTTTATAAGTGTTTAGTTATTATGGTTAGAGAATCATTTATTTAATATCAAACATATTAACCAGAATATACTTGACAGCTGTCCTGCATACTGTAAACTATTTGACATTTTCTATATTGTGTGTTTTTTGGTGGTTTTGAAACTTACCTTCTAAAATATTTATGCTATTTTATTCAGTTTCAGAGGAATAATTTTTAAGATTACTTTAACAGAGTGAATATTCCTGTCTTACAATTACAAGTTTGCAGTACAGAAGGTGTCACTATGTAAAATAATTCACACCATAACTAGTCAAGAACCACATTCTAAATTCACACCATAACTAGTCAAGCACCACATTCTAAATCATTTGTTTTTTAATTCTATAAATTTTGGTCAAGTTTATTGTGTTTACACACCAAAACAAGACCTATTCATACATTTAAAATGTCTAGAAGAACCATATTTGCATGTACTGGTTTTGGACCAACAACTTGAATGAAAAGTGAAAGTAAATAACACAAACGAAAAGTATAGTTTGAAGCTGTTCCAATTCTAAGAACTTACAAATGAATTATAACAATATGTAATTGTTTGTAAACTACCACATTCAGTGTAAAAGAGGATTTTCACTCAAGACCAGGACTCACCGGACAGACTCCATTACAACGAGTACTTTTTAACTCTCTGTACTGGTTGTAGTTACTAAGATGAGGTTTTATTTATTAATACAAATCTGTATATTACTATCACTTAAGTCCTAACTCACACACTAAAACTTGTATTTCTATACTGTTTAACACTGTTTAAATCATATTTTTAGAATTCTTATTTAAAAACAAGCACGTTTTGATAGAGCAATGTTAAGTACCATAAACAAAGTTGATACAAATATCAAAGTTGTACTTCTGGAGTGGTGATTTATTTTGTATAAAAACAGAATTTAAAATATTTTATAAATGTAGTGACCAATCAGTATTCCAAACATTTACATTTTATTAACAGTACATATGAACAATTTCTACAAGTGAGAAGTTAAGAGTCAAATTAAAACACTGCTAATGTAGTTAAAAGACAGAAGGAAGAATGTCTCTTGTATATGCTGAAATCATCATTGAACAAGTTGTGTTTTTATTCAGTCAAGGTGATTGTCTTGATTGGAGCGTTCACTAGGAGACTGTTCTTTGTTTGACCTGCTTTGTTCTTGTTCTTGTCTGGGCGATCGTGACTGGGATTTCGAGTATGACCGAGACCTAAGAACAACCCGCCATTATTTATTAGTAAAAATTACTTAACCCGTGATAGAAAGGATCAGTTACTCTTTTATTTCAGGACAAGAAAGGTTTCCTGTAAAATACATGTCAGTTTTTAACAGCACTGGATACTATTACCAGTAAGAATTTCTCATTAATACTTTTGCTATGGGTCTTCCTAGGGTCAGGGGTCACACAGTATGTCATTGAATTTGTAGACTTACATTTAGAATTTTATTGAACTATTATTGTATCAAACTACAGATTGCAAATCAAGTTTTAATATTATACATTAGTTAATTTCTTATTTTAAAAGTAAATAGTAAACAAATTCCTAAAAATCACTTTGTGCAATATGGTATGTTTGATAGAAATTAGATATTTGTGGTGTCCAAATACACAGTCTAGTTTCTTACAAATTAGATACTCAAATTACTGGTATTGATAAGTTATAATCTAAAATATGAACCCTTTATCTTTTTTATTTATCGAGATATTTGTTTTAATCGGCAGAGACGGCCTTGCCAATCCCTTCAATGACACATATATAACCAGTTCACAGCTCAGAATGTCCCCTTAGTGGTGTTATCAATCAGCCTGTGCAAAATAACTTTCTTTTCATGCTAGATTTTAAGCAGTAAATTAAGACTACAGCAAGCTCAGTATTTCATATTATTCATACTCAAATACAGCTTAGCTACAAAGCTTGGGAAATTAAGTAGAATTCTACAGAACTGATATAATAATTTATGATTTTTTGTTTACTTCAATTGAATATATAAAAACTGAAGAAAGTTATATCCTTTGAGATCCTATTTATGAAATTTAATAAAGCTTATAAACCTACAGTAAATGAGTATACAGTTTGTAGCTAGAAGATATAATTATTTTGCTATGTTTATTTACTTATTATTCTATGTTTTAAGAAAAATAACTTGAACAGCTTATCTGTAAGTTGTAATAATGTATATACAGAAAATGTGTTACAACTTAAATGTGACTATTTTACACAATACCAGTCCACTAAAATACAGACAAAACAGGTCACTTTTTATAGGTCAGTTTAATATGCTTGGATACGCGATGTATGCACCTATTGCAACTTCTGTAATATTAGCCAAACACAACTGAAAAATAAAAATAATTATATACAGATGCATAATGTTATGACATGTAAGATGTTTAGACTAAACATGTTTTCTCGTATTATAAACTAGTTATTCTAGAATGAAAAAAGCATTATTTATATACATTTCCCAATTTTTTTATATTGTTTACGAGATTTGCAAAATCTACCAAACACGTACAAAGATTCATTAGTTAAAATAACAGATAAAACTAAGTTTCTTCTTTAAAAAACAAAAGTCTGATAATTATCTGGGAGTTATAAAGATTTGGCACATGAAATATTAAAACTTCCAAATTCATAAAAGTAATTTTTAGTTGTAAAATTGCAATTAGTTTGTATGTTAGTTAATTAACATTTGAAAAGAAAAAAACAGTATGAGAAAAACATTAAATAAAAAACCTTAACTCTCAATACAAAAACTTGACATTCTGCATCTGAAAGCCTTGAAATATTTACCAATAGTAAGCACAAAATGGTAACAAGGTTAGTCTTATGTTGAGAGTTAAACACTTGACACTGCTAGCAGCAAGAATTTCCCTTATTAAACATTTGACAGCATTAACGGAAAGAATTATTGTAATTAAACACTTGACACTGTTAACAGTAAGTTATTTTTTGTTAAAGACCTGATACTTTTAACAGTAAGACGTATTCCCTGTTAATAGTTAAAATTAATCTCACTTGAACACCTGACAGTGTTAACAGAAAGAATTATTCTTGTTAAACACCTGAATTTCTGAAAACTTTTTTAAAACTCAGAAAAAATTAAATACGTCAAACTAAACTAAAGGAAATATTGGTTTAGGTCAGGGTTAACTAGTAAAGTGATGCTAATTTTATAAGGATGTGAAAAACATGGTGCATTGTAGAAGGTAAGAGAACAATCAATATCTATTTAAGAAACTTTAACCTTAATGAGTAATAACTGACTTCCATGTATTACCTATTTATTATTTTTACTGCTGCTAACCTTCAACCATTCACACTTATCTTCATATGAGAACTCTGACCTTGTATGATCAGTTTAACTGCTGCTAAACTCCAACATTTCACACTTACCTTCATGAGAGAACTCTGACCTTGTATGATCAGTTTTACTGCTGGTAACCTCCATTATTTCACATTTACCTTCATGCAAGAACTCCGACCTTTTTATGGTCAGCTTTACTGATATGAACAATTAACATTATACATGTAATTTCAAACGAGAACTGATCATGCTAAAGTCAAGTTTACTGTCATAGATCTCCCTGACATTCTATACTTACCTTCGAGATGGTGAGCTTTTTCTTCGACGATCCCTCGATTTTGAACGAGACCTAGAATGGCTGTACGAATGACGGCTTCGTTTTCTGTAAAAACAAGTGTTTTACAGACTGGTCCAGATGTTGAATAACAATAATTATATAAGGAACATGAAACTTTCACAAACCTTTGAAAGAAAAAATGTTGAATATTAATGTAAAAATGATCCTATGTTATCTGGAAATAATACTGACAATGTGTCACTTATGTTTAATGTTTGCAACTAAAAAACAAACAAACATTTTCTTACAAACTTCCACAGATTCTATCAGGCAAAGTTAAATGTTGGCTACCATGAAAACAACCTAGTGTTTGTCAGTTTAGTTTTCATAGAAATAATCAACTAACTAAAGTTAGGTCTTCTGATTATTACTATTTCAAATCATTCCAACTATCCAAGAAATCAAAATATGTTTGCTGTTAAACACAATGCTACATAACACATAACACACCATCTGTGCTCTTCTCAATTATAATCCCCATATTTTTTTTTTTTAACATAACATTTGTTCAGCTTTGGTTATTTGGTGTGGGTTGAGATTTGAGGGTCTGGGTTTAATCCTCATAGCCACTAAGGCTATCTTCCATTGATTTTGAAATGCTTCTAACTCTCCTATGTTTTTCCCACCTTCCAAAACTTCTCTTTAGGGTGAATCCAACTGAGTGACAACACCAACCACCACTAGTTTACTCCTGCTTCTAGATCTACTGGACTTCTTTTGTTGATTTGAGGAAAACTATAGCAGCCAAATATATTTATATTGATTAATCAATACGCTAATACCATTAATCTGGTTATATGAATATGTAAACACATTCACACAGATGTTTTCAAAGCATAACAAACTTGGGAGGTTGCTAATGATGTATTGAAGTTCTTTCTTCACACGGCATAGTCACATACTTCAGTTTTTTGTCTAAGTAAGTAAGATGGTTTGTTCTAATGGGTTAAACTACACATTAAATTTTTAATATTCTCTCTACAGATCTTTTCCACGTACCTGTAATCCCTGCGGTGAGATGATCGACTACGAGAACGTCGTCGTCTTCCTCTGTAATCGTCACGTCTACTGTTGCTGTAATAAGGAGAACTTGACCGACGAGAGTGCTCTTTGGACCTCATTTCATTGGGAGCTAAAATTTTAAAAATAAAGGAAAATACTTGTTTAAGAAAATAAGTGTTAATAAACCTAAATGTTAGGGCTATACGATGGTGAAAATAACCTGTTTCTCAGGTTAATTTGATTCAGTAATATCTATGAAGAGTGCCTTATTCTAAAGCCCTGTATACTTTTTAATAGACGAAGTAGAACTTTGCCTTGAGGGATATAAATAATAACGTGTATATGTTGTATTTGTAATAGTACAAAACATATCATTACACTGACAGTAATTTCTGAAGTTATCAAGTAAGAGACGTCAGTTTACGTCCAACAGTAGTGTTGAGTAATCATTACATTAATTGAATCTAAATATATTTCCTGGTAATTCTTATTTCCAAACATTATTTTTCTTCTGTACTTCCTAGATTAAAGGATAGATATGAACCACTATACTTAAAACTGTGTGAACACACTAATGATAGAAGCGTACCGTTAACTTTTCATATCTTGTGTGCATCAATTAGTTTAGATTCAATAAAAAATGTTTATGAATAGGCTACAACTGGAGGTTTGACTATAATATATAAAAAATATAGTTTACAACATCAGCCTCCCAAAGAACTCAGTATAAAACTGAATGAGATAAAATCACTTTCTTTGAAGGTGAAAAATCTATAATTAACTGTCACATAAGTATATCATTGAAAAAAAACTTTAACCAGCCCTAAGTAATCAAATAATCTAGACATAACCACAGATTACATTGTAAAAACGTGAACACTCGTTACAAAAGGAAATCAGATCAACTTACTTTTACGATCTCCTTGAGCAAACTCAATCTCAAGTTCTCTTCCAAAGAACCTAGTTCTGTCCAGAGAATAAATAGCATCCTCTGCATCCCTCATATCTTCAAATGTTCATCTGAGTTAAGGTGTTCAGAAGCCAGTAGTTTTAAAGTAACTCTTCCATTAATAAACCAACTGTCACTAAATATATTTACAAAGTTTCCCGCTTTTCATTTGAAAAGCCAGCAGTGCAGGTACAAGGTTTTTCAAGTATTACATTTCCATAGTTTTCTTTACCCCACCACTAACTCTGGATAATAGATTCAAGTACATTTCAATAAATTACTTCTGTGACAAAAAAAGCATACATGAATCCTATTTACTGTTTTCATAGCTGCATACAGTTGATACAAGAGTACCACCAGAATTTAGCACCTTGTGAATATAGAAAATCTGACATTACAGCACCTTGAAAGTTAAACCAAACTGCCCCCACACTAGTGAACCACAGTACCTGATACAACTTGACCTTGTTCTGTAAGTGACCACCTTGAAAGTTACCACTCACACTAGTAGTGATGCTATATGACATTCATCATATCAGTGGTGCTTGACTGTAGCAACTTTCTTGACTTATTTGACAAGTGTACATCAATCCTAAGATGTGTGTTTGCTGGAATCACTTTGACCCTTTTGCTTGACTTGCTTACTTGACCATACTTGTTTTCACTGAAATAGTCAATATTTGCTCATTTAATGACTTTCTCACATACACACAAGACTGGTGTGTGTGTGTGTGTGCATCCTACTTTCCTGGGAGTAGCAATTAGAGATTAGTAAAAAGTTAAAATATTATGTAACACAATTAACCTAGAGAGAAGTTAAGAAACTGTTTTACGTGGTTCTATTTTTTAACGTGACACAAATTTATTTTCCACCACACACTATAACAGGAGAAAACCTAACTGATGATACTACTACACACCATGTTCTGTTGTTTAAACCTGTACTTTGTATAGTTTCTGTTTGAAGCTGCATGTTTGGACTTGTCATTTAAGAACAAAAAATCACAGTTACCAGAACAAAGTGAGACACATCTTGATACTGGAGAAACTAGTTTTGACAGATTCACGTGTTTTCTTCAGTGGTACGTCGTATTGTGTTGTCAAAAGATACAAGACTGAAGAGGATATGCAAGTTTCTCCCACATCAGACAGTTTGTTCTGTTAACTGTGGTTTTTATTTTTCTCTACCTGGTATATGATGTCATTTACTTTGTACTGATCTACATGAAAAACTGTTACACATACCGTATAACTGTTTTATGTCATGTCTCGTGAAACATTTAGTTCTTCATTTAAACTTAATGTCATTAAATAATCGACTTAACCTACCTTTAATTTTTTTACTTAGCTAAGAAATATAGCTGGATGAATATGGAGGTTTGCCTTAAATATGTTAAATGTTTAACAGACACCTTCATACAGTATGCTACACACCAACAAATGTTAACATTTACACACGCAAAGATTAACATTCACACATTGACGAATGTTAACATTTACACGCAAATCTGTACATTAACATTTAACATTCACATTGACGAATGTTAACATTTACACACGCAAAGATTAACATTCACACATTGACGAATGTTAACATTTACACACGCAAAGATTAACATTCACACATTGACAAATGTTAACATTTACACAAGCAAAGATTAACATTCACACATTGACAAATGTTAACATTTACACACACAAAGATTAACATTCACACATTGACAAATGTTTACATTTACATATGCAAAGATTAGCATTCACACATTGACAAATGTTTACATTTACACACGCAAAAATTAACATTCACACACTGACAAATGTTTACATTTACACACACAAAGATTAACATTCACACATTGACAAATGTTTACATTTACATATGCAAAGATTAACATTCACACACTGACAAATGTTTACATTTACACATGCAAAGATTAACATTCACACACTGACAAATGTTTACATTTACACATGCAAAGATTAACATTCACACACTGACAAATGTTTACATTTACACATGAAAGACCTCAGTAGATCATGATATTTAAGTATGTAAAACCTTAATTGACAGATTAACTCACTGGGACATTCTTTCCTTTCGTAGACGTCACTTATTATAGATGGCAACCTCACCTTACTTGTTTGTCAAAGATTTTGTTTCATTTCTAAAGGAACAGATGGAAAACAACCCTATGGTATGTGCATTTTAGAAGTAGTTTAATATAATTAATGGCACCAGTTCTGTAGGAGGTAAAGAATGAAGTATGGACAATAACATGACTTATAAGGATTCAATGTTTTCATATAGTTCTAACTGTGGAACTAAAAAAATCATAATTATACTGAGGAAAGATCATAAAATCTTACTGCATGTGTATAGTTCTGAAACACATAATGAATGGCTGTTGAAAACAAGATTAAATTTATTGTAACACTTCTAACTGCAGGATCTCACAAAACAAGTACGTGTGAAACTACACTTACGATCCCAACTCTACTTTTCAAGTTGAATGGACAGTAGTGTGATGGAAGATGACACAGGTATAGTGGCTTGTGGTCTACACTTCCTTGTTATCGACCACCCTGACTGACCACAGTGCTTGAAGGACTTGCACTTTTTTTTTTCCCAGATGTTAAATTCATTTGTCTTGTTAAACTTGGATTTCATATTAGTAACTTGATCTACACCAAAACAATAACAAATACTCATGTCAACAACCTGTTACTGTACAGTTTATGTTACATAACAAAAATACTGCACTGCCTTTCTGAGTAGCTTGTGTCGAATGGGTGTTCAAGCTACTTTTAATCAAGTGTAACTTGATGAGCATGTAAAAACACACTATTAAGCCTTATCAAAACAAAGCTAACATCAAAACTTCCAAGTCCGTGAACTAATTACCTGTATTAAAACGTTAGCTAATTCTCCACCATCAAATAAAACATGCAGCTAGCAAGCAAACAATTGTAACTTTTTCATGTATTAACACTAAAATACATTTCATGCACCTGTTTTATGGTTTCTTGTACTGCAAAGAAAGACTACTGGATGAAACTTGTACCGATTGAGTAAGTTGTACAAGTACCTTCTTGTCTGGGATACTTGTATGGATTCACAGTTCAAGATTTTATGAAACAATTAAAAATGGTTATCTCAACTGTAGAATTTAATTACTAAATTTATCAAAACTTTCCTACAAATTTTAAAGTTTCATGATTTGATTTGAAAAACATCACAAATACACAGTTTACTGTATTTATGATTACTGTTGAACAATAAAAATAACTCTTGGCCACATTAAAATTACAATGAAACCAACAGGCTTTACCAATCTGTAGATGTAATATATTTTAAAAACAATTTAAGCCATTTATTTCTAGTGATTTCCTTTACCCATCCACGTAGTTACTCAGCAAGACCTAGTACAGAAGCCTTGTCAAAAAAATGTAATTTGACAGTATCATCAACATAGGTTTTTCAATCTACCTTGTCCTGTGGAAAACTTTATTTTCCTATCATACTACAATACTGTAAGCCAAATGAGATATAATGTGATAAAAGAAGCATATTTGTCCATCCCTCTTGATATGGGTTTTCCTAGGGTTAGGAGCCAAAAAGCATGTCATCATGTTTGTATATTTTCATTCAATATTTTACTGAACTACTATTTTATGAATGTATGTCAATAAGTTTCATATCAAACTACAGATTACAAATCAAGTTTTAGTATTATACATTAGATAATTTCTTAAAAGTAAATATTAAACAAATTCCTAAATATCAATTTGTCATGTGGTATGTTTGAAATTAGATATTTGTGATGTCCAAATATACAGTCTAGTTTCTTAGAAATTACAGGTATTGACCAGAACACAATAAGACAATCTTTTCTATTTGTTCAGATATCACTCTAGTTAGCAAATAAACCAGTACCCCACCCACTTATATTTTTGTAAATACCTTCTCACATTCATCTGTTTCGCTCCTCCATAGCTTTTTAACCAATAAAAAGCTCAGAATTTCCACAAGATTATTTTTTCTGCCTCAATTGTAAGTGTATTTTAAGACCCAAATATAGCTTAACTATGTAGTCTGATAAATTATAGTGCCATTCTATAGAACTGGTATAGTAAATATGATTATTTTGTTATTTTAAGATGATTATACAAAACAAAAAGTTATTTGTTTCACATTCTATATGTGCCAAATGTTACAAAGCTAAGCAACTTGTGGCAAGCAGCAAACAAACACAAAGTTAATAAGCATAAGAGATAATTGTTTTCTATACTTATTTAATTACTCTTCTACATTTCACAAAAAATAACTGATATTGAAGAACTTATTTGTAAATAGTAATAATATATATATACATGTAATGTATTGTAAATATTAAAATCTAATATTTTGCGTTTGAAAGCCTCGTACTATTTAATGATACCTGCACTATTTCGTGAACATACACTTATTGTATTAAACGTTAGGGCATGAAAACTATGAACAAAATGGTTATGAGATTGGTTCCTGGAACTGAGTCTGTAGTGAGAGCATTATATGAGTGGAAATAACAAAGCTTTATACATATATCGCTAGCCCATGGTAAGTGTGGTTGAAAAAGGGTGACTGGCTAAAATGACAAAAACCACATTTCCATCCTACTGGAGTTATAAGGTAAAATGGACACTATTTTGTTCAAAACTATTAATTTTAAATATGTTAAAAAACAGCTACAAGCTTATCTTCTATAACCCTTTTTCTTCAATGATGCTATTCAGCCCTCAAGGAGGGATGCATTGAGACACAAAGGTCACTGTGTGCATATGCCTGTAAAGTGGCATAAAACCAGTTTCAGTTAAAAATGTTGAAAACCTGAATATAACAAGATCCATTTCAAATTACTTCCAGATCTTTTCTTTGTGAATAGTTATTTGTGTCAGATATAAAATATATATTTTTCAAAACATCTATTTTAATAAAAAATTCACTGATTTAAAAATTCAATGAATTTACACTTATTACATTTAAGTAGGGGACCTCATTCCATGTTACCAATGCATACACGTATATATAAATTAAAAATGTTTAATATAATAAAGTACATTGATCAATAATTTGTAATATTTGTTCTTCATGCATACTTTATAAGAAATACTCTAAGGTGATATAATGAATATAAAACACACAAGAAAACTGTTCAGCCAGTTTGGTGAAATGTTTGTGACTTGTGATAAAAATGAAATATTTATGTTCTTCTATACCACAAGTTCAAATTAGAACTTCTCTTCACTAAAGAAGTTTCTGATACCAACCTTTTTAAAAAACTGAATAATAAATACAAAAACATAATTAAGTCAATGTAACCAGATAAATATAAAGGATATTGAATGTAAGCAAACCCACGTGGTCTTCGTGTGTAGTAGTCCAAAGGAATGTATACATCTGAAATAGGTCCATATTTTCCAAAAAGGCTTCTAAGATCTTCTGGTCTATGAATTTTAGAAGGTAAAACTTTGAAAATTTAGCATTAACTGTAACACTAGCATGAAGAAGTCACATATAATCATCTTACAGTCATAAATAATGACCTCATCCACTGTATTAGCTTGAAGACTAAAACAAACTATTCTGAAATACAAGAGAATGCATAAACTGCAACATACTGATACATGACTTCATTGTCTGTTGACTTCTATACAAACTTCATAAAGAGTATCACTCTTTTTACTGGACATATTAGTTACAGAACTAAATAGAGTTACAGTTACATTTTAGCTGAACCGTATTGATATTAGTTGTAGAACTAAATCAGTTACAACTACTTTCTCCCTAAACTCTATTGATATTAGGTATAGAATGAAATCAGGTACAGTTATGGTTACATTCTTGCTAAACTGTATTGATTTTAGTTATAGAACTAAATAAAGTACAGTTATGATTACATTATTGCTAAACTGTATTGATAGTAGTTATAGAACTAAATAAAGTACAGTTATGGTTACATTATTGCTAAACTGTATTGATAGTAGTTATAGAACTAAATCAGGTATGGTTACTTTCTAGCTAAACTGTATTAATATTAGTTATAGAACTAAATTAGGTACAGTTATGGTTACATTCCACCTAAACTATTTTGATATTAGTTATAGAACTAAATCAGGTATGGTTACATTCTAGCTAAACTGTATTAATATTAGTTATAGAACTAAATCAGTTATGGTTACATTCCAGCTAAACTGTATTAATATTAGTTATAGAACTAAATCAGTTATGGTTACATTCCACCTAAACTGTTTTGATATTAGTTACAGAACTATATCAAGTACAGTTACATTTTTGGTAAACTGTACTGATATTAGTTGCAGAATTAAATTAGTTACAGTTACATTATTAAACCTAAAGTATATTTGCCTGAATATAAAAGTAAGCTAACTAAATGTGCTACCATGAAGGTGTGTGTACTATCTTTACTCTAATCATTATTAGTTGTTGTTTTTGTCCAAACACTTTTGAACAAGTATTATTATGCTTATTTTCTGGAATCACAAATAATGAAATGTGGAAACAATAATGGTGTTCAACCTGTCCAACATAGATATTTAGACTACAGAAACAATCTTGAAGAGAGTTACCAAGAGCACACATTGTGGCAGAGTGTAGAAAATAACCCAACAGTGAAGTTCAAGAGATTTCTTCATGTAAGAAGTAAGAATATATATATAAATGTTCAAGCTAACAGCTCATCTGGCATCGTATTATGAATGCAAAAAGACCATTTGATCTTTCACGTTAACCCCTTCTTCACAAATCAGAAACAAAGATTTGAGACTGTTCTTTATGAAAACATTCTTTCTTGTAAAGTGCAATAACACCACCTCTCACTTTTTTGTTAAGTTTAACTGATCTTAAATAATAATTTATATCACCCAGGCAACATCATCTGAAACCCTTTCTAATAAGACAATATTATTTCTTAGATAAGTCAACTAAAACCTATAAACAGTATTCCAGGTGTAGCCTAACTGGTATTTCTATCAAACCTTACTAATCACCATATCAATAACATTCATGTAAATACAAAAAAGGAAAAGGCTACTCACCAATGCTTAAAGCATTCATTAATAGTAACAGTCCAATATAACTATACTCCATTAATAACTTTCTTATCATGCTGTATGGGACAATAAAGGCTAAAGCCAAACACAGTTGCTCCTTGGGGGTGCAAAATTTTGACACCAAAACTTAAAAAAAATCATGTGATGAAAAAATCAGGCCAGGAACCAAAAAAACAATAAAAAAGTTTTGATTTTTTTTTCTATATCACATAATTTCTCCTTCCCCCAAACCCATCTCGGCAGATATGCATAAATATAAAAATATTTACAAGTAGCTATTAGTTTACTGCATGTGAAAATATCCTCTTTGCATTCAGTTATCACTATCCACATTATGTTTCTGTACTAACCCTCTCCACAGCCATCTTACATACAGTTTCTCCAACCTCCAGTGATAGAATTCACTAGCCAAATCTTCTGCATCATTATCATCAAAATAGTTTTACAAAATATAAGCATGTCTGTATTATTCCAGTAAAAATAGGAATACCATTAGTAACTCTACAGTACTCACTATCTATTGGTCTACCAAAAGTGAAAGCGAGTGTTATACATCTGTTATTTAACCACCCTTAAAATCCTAGAGAAAAACTGCTCCATCCTAACAGTTTATAATTTCTGAATATTTCTAATCCACCGAGGGTTTAATATTACACAACTCAGTTCAATACCAACACTTCCCACAGAATTCTCAAGGTTTAAATATTACTAACACCATTTCATCCAGAACCTTGCCAATGCCATTATTTAAATGTCCAATTTTGTACTTCATACTATGCTAACCTTTAACATACTCAGAGTTTTTAATTATATCAGTTTTTTTTTCAAAATTCTCAAACTTGATTATATGTAAGTGTTAAAAGTACAATATTGTACACCATAACGATATTAAGAGACAAAAACAGACTAGGGACCATATGGTCCTTAAAAACCATCCTTAAGTAAATAACTTAATCTTGTTTATTTTTAGCAAATTATTAAACTGTGAAGATCAGACTTATACTACACTCAACCACAACTCATTCTATAAACAAATCTTAAGCGAATGGACCAACTTCACACCATAGAAGAAATGTCAAGACTTTAGATGCAAGTCAGATGAAAACTTGAGATACGTCTGTGATGTCAGTTTGACTCTTACAAATCACAGTGCAAAGTGATTGTCCTAATAAAAATACTTTTGTCCATTGTACAATTTGCATACAACACAACTTCTATAAACCCAAAAATGCACATGGTAAAGTTTTCAGTAACATTCATCTTGTATTTACATGAAATATTACTGAAGTACTTATTTCGAGTAAAATGAACAGTTTGTAATTCACGTAAAACAGAATTACCCATTGACTGTAAAACACCATGTCAGCAGTGTGTTTATTTTACACCATTAAAATGCACACTATGTCCTGTGCACAGTGTTAATTGGAACCTATTTAAAATTGTTTGTTCATTCTTTTCTCTGTTAAATTAAACTACGGTTAAATTACCAAATGTTCCATTCCCTTTCTCTCCACCACATGACCAAAGAACGCTGCTTGTCATTTTGATACTTTTTTTTTATTGATGTTTCTTTTGTTTGTCGTAGAACTTAATTTGTTTTAGCATCAACATTAAGCCTAACCGTTACTTATTAACGTTATCGTTAATTATTACACTTCGAATATTTTAATTTTATACAACAAATACTATAAGTATATGTTTTGTATAAAAATATATTAATATTTAATATTTACCTAGCTCCATCAGGTACATTTCTAACAAATAAAGAAGTATTTGGCGGCCGGGAATAGCGCGACATCCTTGATAACACCCTTTGTTCTTTTAAAAAAAAAAACAACTTTCATTACCCCTAGTGCCTTAATTCTAACCAAAGAATTCGGTTAAAAAATAATAATATGCCAAAAATTAAAACAATAAAGGAAAATGAAAGAAAAATAAGAAAAAGGTCTCCTAAATCTGTTTTTGCCTAACAGTATAAATTTGACATCATAAAATGATATTTTACAAATACTTTCTAATTTATTGAACAAGTTAAAAAATTATGCTTGTTTTTAGATGAAAATGTTTCTTGGTTTTCTTGTCAAATGATGTAGCGTGGGTTCATTTATAATTTTGATATTTTATACTTTTCTCTGATAGTTAATGTATTTAGACGATTATAGTTGTTAGCTTAATTATTATAAATTGGTATTTGTTTTACTGAGTTTCTTCATTCCGTTTGCATATATGTGTAAGTGTTGTTATTGTATATACACAATAAATTATTGCCAAAACTGAAATTCAGGAATATATATTTTCTTTACTCAGTAACCTGCTCTCATGTATTTATTTTATTATTCTTTATTTTTTTTAATTTCGCGCAAAGCTACTCAACGGCTATCAATGTTAGTAGTTCCTAATTGTAAAATGATAGACCAGAAGAAAAGTAGCTAGTTAATTCTATCCATCGCAAACCGTAATTGAATAGTTGGATCTTATTGTTAAATTATAAGAACGAACAAGTCAAAAGTGCGATGCACAATTTTTATACGACTATAAGAGAACATGTACTACCGATCTGTTGGTCCATGCAAGAACCGTTTTTTTTTTTTACTTTACTGAATATGGTATTTTTTCTCCAACGTCAGGAATACCACAAAATTAATGGACACAAATGAAGAGTTTGGTGCAAAAACAGCTTAGAAAAAGTTTTAAATTTTCGATCAATACTTCTAGAGTTAAAGAATTAATTAGAAATTAAGAAAGTTTTTATCCTAGATTAAAAAGAAATGATCCACTTTTAAAATTAATAAAAGAACCTTCGACATAGTGGTAATATATAAGACGTCAGGAAAATATATATGTTTCTTTAGGTGCAAGATGTAATGGAAAACCGCAAAATATTTTCACAACTCAAGTTATTGTTTTGTCAGACGTGCAATTCTCAGCTTTTGGTTCGTTTCGGATATCGTTAAAATACATGTCTGATTTTGGACTTTTTTAACCCCATGTGAAATAAAAATTGCAATTAGAAAAAAGAGAGAGAAAGATGAGAAGGAGCTACTAGTTTCTATGTACTTGTGTACCGAACATTTTAGGTATAGGACAACACATTGGTTAGTGTGTACCGAACATTTTAGGTATATGGCAGCACACTGGTTAGTGTGTACCAAACATTTTAGGTATAGGGCAGCATACTGGCTAGTGTGTACCGAACATTTTAGGTATAGGGCAGTGTACTGGTTAGTGTGCTGCACTATGGGCGTGAGGATCCGTGATTCCTATTACCGCTTCCAAAAAAATCACGATGTACAGATATATTCCATTGTTCGATCTTCAAATGTTAGCGGCTGGTGATCTTGATTAGCTAATTTCCCTCTAGTTGTTTATCTCAAAATTAAAGCAGATAACCATCGAGTAAGTTTGTACGAAATTAAAAAAACAAACAAAGTAAGCCTAAAGACAGTTTTAACGTGATGAATATTTGAATAACTGGGGAAAAAATATAAACATAAGATAAACAAAGGCTCAGAAGAAAAAATATTTTAATGAAAGTTGCAAATATGTGACTCAAAACAGGGATAATGGACTTGTCTCTAAATAATCCTTCTGATTGATACTAAAAACTAAATATTTAATAAGTTATTTCGTGAAGTCTAACAGGAGTTTGGATAAGCAAAATAACCATTGATAAAGTTAATTATGCCATAAGTTCAAAGGGTATTTCTTTGAATAAAATAACCAGAAACAAAAAATAAATAAATAAAATTCTACCAGTTAAGGTAATTACAAGTTTCCCTGAGGTTTCTGAAAAGTTTATTTCAAAAGACATTAGTGGCCATATTGTATTTGATATCAAGGAAACCATTGCTGAAGTATACGTTTTATTTTGGTACCGAAACGTTTTGGAATTGTATCATCTTCTATCGTTGCCTTTTGATAAATAGTTTTAGTGCAAAACTTTACATGAAATACAAGTGCTTCGTCATTTACATTTGTGGATAAAGATCCGGATATGAGCCATATACTGCGGTGTTGCCTGGTGTACACAACCTTCTCTGGTCTGTAGATGGTCTTCTGGTACCAAGTCCAGTTACTGGGAATAGGTGTCCTCATAGCACTTTGTAGAATTGAAAAACTTTCAAATGCCTTAAAGGGTCTGACAGCTGGGATACGGTTTTTGCACACAAAAACATGTGGAAACCGAAAATAATCGCTTTTTGAATTCAGCTTAGATATATTTTTCATCATTTCAAGCAAATTTTCATACTTTAGTGGAACAATGAATTCGTCTGTGTCAACGTTTACAATGTACTCGTATTGGTATTGATTTTTATAGGTGCAGTCCTGCAATTGAGTGAGTTGAGCGTACCTATCCCCCATAAAACCGTATTGAGGAATGGGCCAAGTAATATCCCATGGGTTTATCTCGATGGATACTCCCGAACTAATTATTTTCTGTAAAATATTTTTCACTTTTGAAGTAGTTTGATGCTCATAAAAGACAAAGTGAGAAACCCCCAATACCGAATAAAAACCAATAGATTCAGCAAGTTGTTGAAAGTTATCGTAAGGACCTCTCAATGGTTGGACACACATAACTATTTTTCCTCTTCTGTGTCTATAATCATGCTGTGGATTGTTGTGGACAGGAATCCACGTGGTTGGACTCATAGGGATTCCATGTTCTACAACTGTTACCCACTTGGGCACAACGTGGGAAAATTCATGATGTTGACAGTTTATAATAACTGTAGACTCCATCTTTTTCCATAGATCGCCAGTAACGTCCGTTCTAGAAAAGTTCTTTCTGTTGACACTAAGTAGGCACTGAACATTTGGGGGGCGAGGAATACCTCGATCTTGTCTTCCAAAAATCCGAACTAGAGGAAGCTGTGGTATTTTGGTTCCCCTGATGGAACGATTGTCAAAATATGCAGAGTAAACGTGTATGTTTGGAGAAATATGAATCCATCTGTTAACCCAGCCAGTGACGTGTGGATTTTCTGTCACTGAAGCTCGATTTTCTGATTTCTTCGTAGAATTCATCGTATCAAGTTCTAATAGTGATCCCCCCTCATCACCACTAACTTCCGAGCCATATGACATCGGTAAAACATAACTTAGATTTTCTTTGGTCTCTTGTGTTAAAACATCGTATCCATATGAAGTAATTTTATTCCAGTGAGGAATTCTCCACATTCGTACTGGATTATGAAATATGAGTAAAACGTAAAGCAAGAATGTTAGTAGAAATGGGAATAGAAATAGACACTGGATTCTATATTTCATTATCATTATCCTTATCCTGGATTTCTGGAAAAAGATAAGTATATAAGTGAATAAACAGTCAGTGTACATAAATATATATTGATACAAAAGTTATTTTGTTCGTTTGTTTTCAAACACAAAGCTACACAATACAGACTACTTGTGCAGTGCCTACTGAGAGTATCAAAACTCTATCTTAGCATTATAAGCCTTCATTCTTACCACTAATAGTATTCATATAATTTTCAAAAATTATACGTTAAAAACTATTTTCATAGTCGCTTCCAATACTAATTAAAGTTTTACGAGTTCCCCAGTGGCACAGCGTTATGTCTGCGGATTTACAATGCCAGCGTACTCGTGGTGGGCAGAGCACAGATATCTCACTGTGTAGCTTCCAACAAACTCAAAACTCAAAAGTTATTCGATGGAGAAGCAATAAGTTGTTTACGGAATTGCAACGCTAAAACTTTGGGCTCGATTTCCCCCGCTGAACCCAGTAAGTTGTCTAATGTGACTTTGCTTTAAAAAAACAACAAGGAAAATAACAATTAAGTAGTAACAAGTTTGTTTTTAGTTTCATATTAAAATCCGGGCATCTGTTGTTAGTGGGTGTGGGTGTTTTCCATTGATGTTCGAATAATAAAATAATTAACCAGATTTACCGGTTGATGACGAATTTCGCTCTATAAAAATTCTATTATGTAGAGTTACATTCTTCATACTAAGCAAAATTTCTGTTTACATGAAGGATGTGACAAATAGCCCTGAATAACCTGTACAAAATATATTATCTCGGATTTCTTTTAAAGTTTCCTTTAAGAGCCACATGATGGTTATCTGCGCTTAGCTCTCCCTAGTTTTCACTTGAAAGAGACTAGATAGAAGGAATCTAGTCAACAGCACGTATCGCCAACTCTTGAGGAATTCTCGGCTGAAGGAATAGTTAGATCCGACTGTCACGAATCGCAAAACGATTTATTTGCGATTCACAATATAACCATGTTGACGACTTAACAACGGCCTGTCCAGATATATCAGTGGACAGCCAAACTAACTGTATAGTCAGTGGAAAGATACGTTATTTGGAGAACGAATAGTTGAGAATCTGGTAATGAATGGAGGATCGTGGAGTAACAACAAATTGGTACGTTTTGGTGGATGATTTGGAAACAAAAGTAGTTATGTGAGTTCTTATTCTATGTATAACATAACGTTAAAAGACCAAAGTAACAATGGAACTAATAACTGATATAAAAATAAACTTGTAATTTGATTCAAATGAAAAGTAAACCTGAACTCACAGCTCGGTTAGAAGATTCTATGCTTCACTATTTTTCTCACAAGACTCTACAATACAAACGGAAATAAGACTTATCTTCGAAATTCCCATAGAGCCAATCAACAAACTGTAGGTTTGTTATAGGACCAATCAGAGCCTAGGGGCGGATCCTGAATGTAATGTTTTTTGGTTGCATGTGACAAGAAACGATGAGCAAATATTAAATACGAGAACGTTATTCCCCAATCCTTCAGGTGGATTAGAGACAGCCTCGAAATAAAGCTTTAGAACGTTAAATATGTATATATTTCCAGATCCTTAAAAAGAAAGTAAGGTCAGGAAATAAATATTCAAAATCGGGAGAGGCTCAGGTAGACCCTGTGATATACTTTTGTTTATGTATAATTAAGCACAAAACTACACAATGGGTTATCTGTGCTCTGCTCACTACTGGTATCGAAACCCAATTTCTAGCGATGTGAGTCCGCAGGCATACCGCTGTGCCACTGGGGGCCCCTGTGAAGGAGCTTTGAATTTCGGAGACGGTGAGGAACCAGACTCGAATTCATGCAATAATCCCAAATATTATCGGATAGGTGGGTATTAAGAGTGGTAATAAACAAACCTTTAACGTGTATGGCGGGTGGTAAGGGCTGTTGACTAGTAAACTTCCCTCTGGTGGTCGGTAATTAAAAATAGGGATTACTGTATTTAACCTTTAAAATAAATGTAAAATCGTCCCATCAAGAAAGACAAAACTAAAATACTAAAAAACAAAATTATTGACTCCATAAAGATGTACACCCAAGTTTTATATAGACACATACTTATATACATATATATATATATATATACACGACACACGAGATATCAAGTATGTAGGACAAATCTAGATTTAACTGCCTCTGATGTTGTAGGCTAAATGTCTCTACTTTAGAGTTTTATTGGCGACAACATACGATGCTCTGAACGTCTGTACGTTTTTATGTAGTTCATGTGTTCAGGCAGTCTTTATTTTGATACAACTAAAACTTTGATCATACAAAGCACTTGTGAAGACAGAATAAAACCATGTCCTTGTTTTTAGGCTCTTTAAAAGTCGACTGAATTGTAGAGGGCACTTTAAAAATACTAAACGTTCAACAGCTCTACAATCACTCGTGGTAAAATATTGACCGCTTCAACAAAACAGTGTCGACCAATTAGTCATTTATTAGTATGGATTTATGAGGAAGAGAAAATTTAGACAATGACTTATTTTGGATTTGCATGGCCAGGTGGTTAAGGCAATCGACTCGTTATCGGAGAGTCGCGGGTTCGAATCCCCATCACACCAAACATGCTCGCCCCTTCACCCGTGGGGACTTTATTATGTGACGGTCAATTCCACTATTCTTTGATAAAAGAGTAGCCCAAGAGTTGGCGGTGAATGGTGATGAGTAGCTGCCTTCCCTCTAGTCTTACACTGCTAAATTAGGGATATCTAGCGCAAATAGCCCTCGTGTAGCTTTTCACGAAATTCAAAACAAAACAGACAAACCAATTTTGGCTTTGCTGATTTTGAGCCTTGATTTTTGACGTTAAACCTCTCAAGTTTAATTGCGCCCCACCTGGGAGGTTTGATATTTAATAATGAATTTACACATTAGGACTCGTGCTTAATTGTACACAACTTTGAAAGATAATTTCGTGATGTGTCCAGAATCTGCTTGTGAAACAGACACGCCTCCTAGTGGTATAGCTGTATGTTTGCTGACTCAGTATGTTAGAATCCATGTTTCGATACCCGTGTTCCGCTGTAAAACGTACTTTTAATTTGGGATTCGCAGTATACGGTTAAAATCTTAAACAGTTTTTAGTGTTAAAGTTGTCACTAGTCAAAATGGTTTATAAAACAGCAAATGCTTACCAGCGTTTACGTCAGTTGTTATAGAGTGATTTATGAACCACCTTTGGAAGCCAAAACTAGCATTGTCTTTATTTAGAAGTAGTTGATGAAAACATATGAAAGCAAAAATAATATGCTAGTTACGGTGTCTTTACTTAAAACTAGTTGTCTGCGCATGGGCAGTTGAAAGAAAGAACACGTTTCACTAAATCGGATTAGTTTGTTATGAATTTCGCGCAAAGCTACACGAGAGCTATCTACGCTAGCCGTTCCTAATTTAGCAGTGTAAGACTAGAGGGAAAGCAGCTAGTCATCACCACCCACCGGCAACTCTTGGGCTACTCTTTTACCAGCGAATAGTGGGATTGACCATAATATATAACGCCCCGACGGTTGAAAGGGCGAACATGTTTGGGGCGACGGGGATTCGAACTCGCGACCCTCAAATTAAGTCGAGTGCCTTAACCACCTGACCATGCCGGGGCCTCATTAAATCGCAATCGACTATGAAAGTAGAAAATATAACCTGACTAAGAACATTCAAAAAGTTTGACTAGGATTTAAATAAGAATGAGCTATTTCTAATCCAGTCAGTATTTCAAAGGATTCTGTGTTTTCCGACGATGTCCGAAACACTGGCAATGATATATTTTCGTATGTAGCTTAAAATATATATTTTACTACATTCCTGAGCTCAGTCTGACAATCATGGGCGTCCTCGGATGACGTATTTCTTTTTACTTATTAGTCGTATTTACAGAAACTTTTTATTTACTTCATAATTTCACAAAACTCCTCCCCCCTCGAGAAAAATGTTTAGGGGGTTTACTTGATAATCTTAAAGATTTCTTAGAAAATGTTCATTTGTAACTTCTTTTACCACAGGCCCAACAGGGTCATGCGGTTAGAAAGCGCTCGACTCAAACCTTTGGGTCACAGCTTTAAATCCGCAACACACAAAATATGTTCGCCCTTTCAGCCATGGGGCTTTATAATGTGACGGCCAAACCATAATTCGGTGGATGGTGATGACTAGTTGCCTTCCCTCTAGTCTTACACTGGTAAATTAGTAACGGCTAGCACAGATAGTACTTGTGTAGATTTCAGCGAAATTCAAAACAAATCAAACCAAACCATATTAAACACATTGGCCCTTTAGTATGTTTGTTTTTGAAATTCATTTACTTATGTTCAGTGTGAAACATAGGTAGTGAATCATTTAAATCATGAACAGGTTCTGGTCTCTGTGTCATTAAGTTATACTCTAGTAATTGGTTTTAATAATAATAACTTGTGGCTCCTTCTAAAATACAGGAACACCAGTCAAAACCCTGTAGTTCAGATCAATATGCATTAGTCAAAACCCTATAGTTCAGATAAATGTGTACTAGTCAAAACCCTACAGTTCAGGTTAATATGTCAGGTTAATAGGTCAAGTTAATGTATACTAGTCAAAACTCTAGAGCTCAGATTAATGTGTACTGGTCAAAATCTATAGTTCAGATTAATGTGTATTAGTCAAAACCCTATAGTTCAGATTAATGTGTACAACACAAAATCGATAGGTAAGGTTAATGTGTACTAGTCAAATCTTTTAGTTCAGATTAATGTGTACTAGTCAGACATTATAGTTCAGGTTAATGTGTACTAACTAATCAAAATTTTATAGTTAAGATTCATGTATACCAGTCAAGCCTTATAGTTCAGGTTACTTTGTGCTAGTCAAAACTTCATGCTTCAGGTTAATGCGTATTAGTCAAAAGCATATAGTTTAGATTAATGTGTACTAGTTAAAACCTGGTGTTCAGATTAATGTGTATAAGTCAAACATTATAGTCCAGATTAATGTGTACTACAAAAAAATATAGTTAACGTCAATTTGTACTCTGGTCAACCCCATAGTTCAGGTTAAGGTGTTCTAGTCAATATTCTATAGTTAAGATTGATATGTACTAGTCAAACTTATAGGTCAGGTTAATGTGTAATAGTCAGAACTTTGTAATTCAAATTAATGTGTACTAGTCAAAATCCTATAGTTCCGTTTATTATGTACTAAGCAAACCTAATAGGTCAGATTAATGTGTACTAGTTAAAACCCTGTCGTTCAAATTAATTTGTACTAGTGAAAACCATGTAGTTCAGATTAATGTGCACTAGTCAAACATTATAGTTGAGGTTGATGTGTACAAGTCAAACCTTAGAATTTATGTTAATGTGTACTAGTTAAAATTATATAGTCCTTGTTGATGTGTACTAGAGAAGCCTCATAGTTCAGGTTAATTTATACTAGTCAAAACATTATACTTCAGGTTAATGAGTTCTTGTCAAAACCCTATAGTTGAGATTAATGTGTACTGGTCAAAATCTATGGTTCAGGCCAATGTGTACTTGTCAAATCTTATAATTCAGGTTAATGTGTACTAACTAGTTAAAATCTTGTAGTTCAGATTAATGTAAACTAATCAAATATTATAAATCAGGTTAATGTGTATTAGTCAAAACCCTATAGTTGAGATTAATGTGTACTAGTAAAACCTTTATAGGTCAGGTTAAAGTGTACTCGTCCAAACCCTGTAATTCAGATTAATGTGTACTAATCAAAACCTAGAGTTCAGATTATGGTGTACTAGTCAAACCTTTTAATTGAGGTTAATGTGTACAAGTCAAACATTATACTTCAGGTTAATGTTTATTAGTGAAAACCCTATAGTTCAGATTAATGTGTACTAGTAAAAGCTATTGTTGAAGTTATCGTGTTCTAGTCAAACTAATAATGTTAAAAGGAGAACAATATAAATAAATGCATGATAGTTTAGCCACGGTCTCTTTTTGTTATTGGAATATTTAGATATTGATAATTTGGGTTGTGCCAGTATTGGTTTAATGCATTTTTCAAATCCAAACACTTGTATCGTATATTTTTAGTGCTATATTCCAAAAGCAGGTGGTGAAGAGCTGAAAAAGTTATTTTTATATGTAATGTATTTTTATTCCAGTGGCAACAGATGTTAACTAGCGAAACAAATGTTGAAAATTTCAGAGAACGTACCTGAATTATATATATATATTTTAAAATGGCCAATGTTCTTCAGTCAGTTACATCTACATCAACGACCAGAAGACAGTAATGATTTTAAAACTGTTTCAAGGAAATGTTTTTTGAGTAATGTTATAAAAAAAATATTACTTAACAAAAGGTTTAGCTAATCATCAACAGATGTCAGCACAATACTCTTATTTTATATAATAGAATTAATAAAATGTTTTGTTAACCTTTTTTAACAGTGTGAAATTTTGATTCAAATTTCAATATATTTTTATACATTTATTATACGTAAGCTAACTTGTCTGTTGTTGTTTTTTTAATTAACCAATAAAACTACACACTAGACTATCTCTTTTGTACACTACGGATATGAAAATTCGTTTTTTCGTGTAAGTTGAAACAGTGGGGGCACAATTTGTCATACATTTTTGACGATTGAATTAAACTACTTGAGAAAGTTTAAGTAGTGAAAGGGAAAATTAAATTTGTTATTAACCTGGGAGACGCTGTCCACTATTACATTATTAAACAACGTAATCCTGTCATTATCAGTTGTCTACGCGGTCACTAATTAGCCACTAATTTATTACACTTTTATGTGTAGTAGTTTGTTATTATAAAAACACACATAAACCAAAGTTTCTATACAACAACAGGCTCAAATAATGGAAGTAAACACACTTTGTTCGATGTAATGTTATTTCTGATATACACTTGAACAAACAACGAACGATAATACAAGAGTCGAGTCTATTGGTCGTTGTCTGGTTATTATCCACACAGTCACGTGAAAGACATCAAGGCAGCGTGTCCTCAGCTGTAATTTCCGTTAAATGACGTGAAATATTAGTATTTACGTACCCGCAATAACCGTTGTCAAACAATGTATAATAGATGATTGGTTCGTTTACAGATATGTTGTTTAAAAATGGTCACTTTCGAAAATTTCAGAATAATCCAATAATTCTTTCTCGACGGATTGGCGTCGGTTGGTAATTTTGCATAATATTCAAATATAGATCGTTAAATTGTATATGCACATTAGGCTCGGTTGGATACTTGCCAAACCATGTAAGGTATAAATAATGCTCTTAGATAATTTTGTGTTTCCTTCGGTGATATATCTTTCTGACATTCACTTGTTCTTGAACACAAAATTGTAAAGAACAAAGATGTAAAGAGATGTCTTCTTATCTATCTGTATTATAATAAATACTGCCTGTCTCCTCTCTAGGTTAACATAGGCTAACGTTTTCAGTTAGAACTAACGTGAATTATCAACTTGGTATACAGCATTGCATAGTTTTATATATTTCTTTATCTATTTCATAATGGTTAAAATAAACAAACATATTAAAAACAAGCTCTCTAGAACAGAACTTACAAAAGCCATTTTATAGATCAAAAGGTTTTAGTCATTTCAAAAGTTTGTTTGAAGTTAAGCACAGAGCTACACCATGGACTATTTGTGCTCTGCCAACCAACTTCGAAACCCAACTTCCTGCGTTGTAAGTCCGCAAAATTATTAAATAATTGATTTTAAACCTATTAAAATTATTGTATTTAATAATTAAAACTATTAAAATAGAATATTTTAAAACATAGATATTTTTCTCACTGGAGTTACTTAATCACATCTTAGTACTTACGTTGTTCATAACTTAATCACATCTTAGTACTTACATTGTTCATAACTTAATCACACCTTTGTACTTACATTGTTCATAACTTAATCACACCTTAGTACTTACATTGTTCATAACTTAATCACACCTTAGTACTTACATTGTTCATAACTTAATCACATCTTAGTACTTACATTGTTCATAACTTAATCACATCTTAGTACTTACATTGTTCATAACTTAATCACATCTTAGTACTTACATTGTTCATAACTTAATCACACCTTAGTACTTACATTATTCATAACTTAATCACACCTTAGTACTTACATTGTTCATAACTTAATCACACCTTAGTACTTACATTAGAGCTTGTTGGTTTGTATTAAACAACAGAAAAATTACTTTTTGTACAGCATTGACACCATCTGTTCATTTTTGAATCAAACATGTCCCAAATGACCTCCTTCTAATTAATATGTTTTTTTAATAACAAAGTCATCGGGCTATCTGCTGAGCCCGCCGAGGGTAATCGAACCTCTGATTTTAGTGTTGTAAATCCTTAGGCTTACCACTATACTAGCGGGGGGCCTTTTTAATTAGACATTGTATCATTAAAAGAAATGGTATTTTTAATGGTTCTACTTCTGAAGTAAATGATTTAGACTATTTTGTTCTTATCTATGTTATTAGACTTAGCGTCATTCAATTGATTCATATTTCTAGACATAAGTAAGAATTATTGTTGTGTTATTTAGTGTGAAGATTTCTACAGTCTATTCACCATTGGTGTTGTCTCATTGTTCCCCACTGGGACAGCGGTAAGTCTACGGATTTACAACGCTAAAATCAGGGTTTTGATTCCCCTCAGTGGATACAACAGATAACCCGATGTGGCTTCACTCTAAGACACACATACACACTTGTTGTTTTATTTCAGTGGTTTCCAACCTTTTTTATGCCCCGCACCCCTAAAAAAATTTAATATGTTTTCGCACCCCTCACAGTAATTATTTATTTGAGAATAAAGGTGAAGGTGGCCAAAATAAATGTTGTCTCGCACCCCCTGGAACGATATCTAGTACCCCTGGTTGGGAACCACTGTTTTATTCAGTTTAGAGATTTCTATAATGTATTTACAATTGTTGTTTTATTTAGTTTGAACATCTCTACAATGTATTTACCACTGTTGCTGTTTTATTTAGTTTGAAGATTTACTTGTAGTTTTATATCTCTCTGAGTGTTATTTTTTATATTAAATGAGTTTTATATCTCTCTGTGACTGTTGTGTATTAAAGATTTGACAAGTTTCAAAATTCTGAGAGTTCAAATATTTCCGTTTGGTAATATGTTTTATGATATAAAGTGTCGGTAGTGGACATTACGTCTCACGTGACTTAACTTTCTCTGCCAGACCACTCAACAACATCACGGTGTGAATGCTCAATTTGATTCTGTTGTATGATTTGCGACGCCATAAACAACACCTAAATACGCTAGATGGCAGCGTTGTCAAAAATACCATTATCACCGAACAATATCAGCTGAAGCTAAGATTTATAGTTTCTAAACTGTATAAAAACAAGCGAAATTGCCATAATAAACGTAAATTGTAAGGCAGACTCTGCCATTTTACAATAAATTAGATTTTTTTTTCAGATGGCTTCGTCATCACTAGCATATTTACAATAATTTATCAGTTTTATCATACATAACCCACATTTATCTAAATACATCAAGACCCATAAACGGGCATAAGTTACCGATCTACGCTTACTGAAGCGATAGGTTATACGCAGGTTTACGATTTCCATGGTCACCAACACTTACGGACATGCCAGCTTACATTATTTAAATACAGTGCCAATTTGCTTCTATCATAATTACTTTAATATCCTAGATCATACATATTTAATAAATCCTTTCAATAAGATGTTAAGGAGACATTTTTTATTACTTATTACTATAACTTGTGATCCTAGACAGTTGGAACAAAATTTTCTCAGGTCACAGCTCTTGTAAAATGTAAGAAAATTGTTATAAGATGTGCTCAATCTTTTAATAATTTTATCATCACTCAGACTTTTCAAATTCATGTTAAAAATGAAACACCTAAAGTTATTTTTTATTATTATTTTCATTGTTTGAATAATGAATCAACGTTTTTTTAGTTGTTTTCTTTTAGTTTATGGTTTTAACATTTTCGGCCAGTCGTAACTCGCATTTAAGAAAAATCATTTACATATGGACATAAAGACACGTTTGTACATAATAAATAATTATACTGAACTCAGAAATGCACTGAATTTTAACGTTATCTTAAAATTAGTGTAGAATTAATTTCATTTTTGTTGTTTTTCTTCGGAGTAGACGGTGGGCATCATGACTACCAGGCCCCGGCATGGCCAGGTGGTTAAGACACTCGACTCGTAATCCGAAGGTCGCTAGTTCGAATCCCGGTCGCACCAAACATGCTCACCCTTTCAGCCGTAGGAGCGTTATAATGTTACGGTCAATCCCACTATTCGTTGGTAAAAGAGTAGCCCAAGAGCTGACGTTGGGTTGTGATGACTAGCTGCCGGCCCTCTAGTCTTACAGCACTAAATTAGGAACAGCTAGCGCAGATAGCCCTCGTGTAGCGTTGCGCAAAATTCAAAACAAACCAAACCGTGATAACGCTATTCGCTCCCTTTGTAAGTTATCATATGAACAAACCAATGTCCATCAATATCATATGAACAAACCAATGTCCATCAATATGACACGTACTGCCACTTTCATTTCATGAACGAAGAGTTTCTTGATTTCAATCCTTTACTAAACATGGCCGCTAATGTTCGTTCTTCCTTAATTGCTTGTAACCTACAATAGGTCCCGGATGTCACGTGACATGATTTTGAAAATGAAGTGCAGAGATAAGCTTACGGTAGAACTCAACAATAACAACAGTAACAATGCTAATAAATAATGGTAATACAAATGTTGGTTATTATTTTAACAACGTGGAACCTGAAAATTCATGGTAGTCAATTACAGGTCTCTAAGAAAAGTTGGGTTTAAATAACACATGATGCATTTTTAAAGGTTTGTACAATACATGATAAATCTTATGGGTTTCTACGTGTTATAATGTATTTTTAAATTTTTCTACGCCATATGATAACCTTTAATTACAAAATGGTAATCTCAAATATTCAACGTGTGTTTTTTTAATAAATCACATTTACCAAAAAAATATAAATATAAATATAAATCCCTAATACAAGGCTGATAACCGTTTAACTTTATAAGTGTGTGTTTTCTGATAGGAAAGTCACATCGGGCTATCTGCTGAGCCCACCGACGTGAATCGAACCTCTCATTTTAGCATTGTAAATCCGTAGACTTATCGCTGTATTAGTGTGGGGCTTAACTTTACATTTAAAAAAAGACATTTTTAATAATTAAACAAAACTTCGTACTTTTAAAGGAGAAAATACATTTTTTTAATTAAATGTTATTGTTTTGAATTAATCACAAAGCTACACAATGGGCTATCTCTGCTCTGCCCACCACGGGTATCGAAACAGTTGAGCCACTGGGGGGCTAAAATTAAATAAGATATACATTTATAATGGAGGAAACACATTTAATACTTAAATAAATTGTTGATTTATAAAGGAGAGAATACACTGTTAATGTTAAAATAATGTTTGCATTTATCGCTGATGAAATATATATTTAGTAATCAAATAAAAATTTATACTTATAGAGAATATAATATAGTTTTAATAATTAAAAAATGGTTACTTTTATAATGGAGAAAATAGATTTATGATAATTAAATAAAATTTGCATTTATAACTTAAAAAAATAGATAAACCTCCTGGAATATCCTTCTGGTAACACATTGGTACTTTCTAATGGACCATAACGTTAAAACTCTAGTTTGGATACCCGCCGTGTTCTTAGCTCTTTGTGTGGTTTGGTGTTGAACAACAAATCCATGAAAGTGTTACGGAATAAACAGATATTTCATACCGTCCGTAATTATTAAATAACCAGTTTCATTAATAGTTTCATTATTTTTAGTATACATTTAGTATATTTACAGTAACAATGATTCAAATTATTATTTTCCTAACTATTTATTAAAATACTTATATTAAAACAATTACTGTTTGAATAATTCTGGTATTTTTCTTTTTGGCATTAAACATATGAAGTTGTTGTTTTTTTTCTAGTAAGCCAAATATATTTAATAAATTGGCTACTCTAGTTTCCATGGTTACTGTGGCCAAGATGCAAAAACCGGAAATAAAACGTGGATTTCGGAAGTAACTCATTCATATTCATCTCCTCGAGAGCGGCAACTTCGAAAATTTACTTTGATGTATGAAAAATAAATTTGTCAGAAGCGGACAATATACTCCCTATCAGCACCTCGGTCAATCGATTCTAAGTTTCTCGGTAAGAAAGAGGCCGAAAACTTGCCAGAAAATCCAACGTTACATTGTAGCATTTGGTTTTCCCGTCGAAACATGTTATATTTGTCGTTTGACCAAGACGAAACGAGAAAAACTTCGTTTTTTCTCGTGATGAGTAGAAAAAATTTAAAAAGGGTCATAAGTATTGATATTGGCGCCAAGTCAATCGCATTCAAATGAGAAAGATAAAATAAAATTTAGGTTTTAGTTTTGTTTTCATTTATCTAACTGATGAAACAAATTTAGGTTTTAGATTTGCTTTCATTTATCTAACTGATGAAACAAATTTGGTTTTAGCTTTGTTTTCATTTATCTAACTGATGAAAGAAATTTGGGTTTTAGTTTTGTTTTTATTTATCTAACTGATGAAAGAAATTTAGGTTTTAGTTTTGTTTTCATTTATCTAACTGATGAAAGAAATTTAGGTTTTAGTTTTGTTTTCATTTATCTAACTGATGAAATAAATTATTCCCTCGGCTTGTAAATATACTTGAAACATTTCTGTAAGAAACTACTATCATACGATATTGGATCTAAAATTTTAAAAGGATATTTGATTCTCTTATAGTACTTGGTACATAAAGTGAAATTATTGTCATACAAAGAATAACATTATAGCTTTGTTGGAACTGATACAGTCCATCCTGTTGTTACAATACACAATTATATTAAGCTGAGTTGTACATAAAGTAACGATTCAACCATTGCTGACAGTTTACTTTTTGTTTTTTTTATTATTAAACACGTTAACATTTCCATGACAGATGGTTTATTAATAATAAAAGTGGTGAGTTATTTACAGCTTGTGTACGTTTTTATTAGTTTTTGTGCAAGTAATGTCTGAATTTCTAATCTGTTTTTGTAATAAGTAAAAACTTTAAAATCTTATAAACCGTAAACTGAACAGTTTGAGTAGAAGATCGAAATTCAATTATTACAAAGTTTGATTTTATCTCCCAGTAAACTCACTTAGATCTCAGAAATTCGTTGCAGTCTCAAATTTGTTTTTAATTTTGCGCAAAGCTACTCAAGGGCTATCTGCGCTAGCCGTCCCTAATTTAGCAGCGTAAAGCTAATTGGAAGGCAGCTAGTCATCACTATCCACCGCCAACTCTTGGGCTACTCCTTTACCAACGAATAGTGGGATTGACCGTAACATTATAAGGCCCCCACCCATGAAAGGGCGAGAATGTATTGTGCGACGGAGATTTGAACCCGCGACTCTCTACTAAACATTCCTTTACAAATTTTCAATATAATTTATTTTCCTTCAAACACTGTGGTTCAACGATGGTAACGAGGACACACAAAATGTGGATCACATTGCACTTAAAAACATCAACGTCTTTCCTGTCAAGTTTTGATAAATCTTTCAGAAATATAAAACGTAGATTATTTATACAGACAAAGAAAAACTTTCGAACCAAAGAAGTAACAGTAGCGATATGTTATATCAATCCTGTGTATGACTGTAAATGTATAATCTTTGATCCTTATTACACAAACATGATTAACTGTGTATGTTAAAAATAAAATTTTGATCCTTATTACACAACATGATTAACTGTGTATGTTAAAGATCTTTGATCCTTATTACACAACATGATTAACTGTGTATGTTAAAGATCTTTGATCCTTATTACACAACATGATTAACTGTGTATGTTAATAATCTTTGATCCTTATTACACAACATGATTAACTGTGTATGTTAAAAATCTTTGATCCTTATTACACAACATGATTAACTGTGTATGTTAAAGATCGTTGATACTTATTACACAACATGATTAACTGTGTATGTTAAAGATCTTTGATCCTTATTACACAACATGATTAACTGTGTATGTTAAAAATCTTTGATCCTTATTACACAACATGATTAACTGTGTATGTTAAAGATCTTTGATCCTTATTACACAACATGATTAACTGTGTATGTTAAAAATCTTTGATCCTTATTACACAACATGATTAACTGTGTATGTTAAAAATCTTTGATCCTTATTACACAACATGATTAACTGTGTATGTTAAAAATCTTTGATCCTTATTACACAACATGATTAACTGTGTATGTTAAAATCTTTGATCCTTATTACACAACATGATTAACTGTGTATGTTAAAGATCATTGATACTTATTACACAACATGATTAACTGTGTATGTTAAAGATCATTGATACTTATTACACAACATGATTAACTGTGTATGTTAAAACACAACATTGATCCTTATTACACAAACATGATTAACTGTGTATGTTAAAAATCTTTGATCCTTATTACACAACATGATTAACTGTGTATGTTAAAGATCATTGATACTTATTACACAACATGATTAACTGTGTATGTTAAAGATCGTTGATACTTATTACACAACATGATTAACTGTGTATGTTAAAAATCTTTGATCCTTATTACACAACATGATTAACTGTGTATGTTAAAAATCTTTGATCCTTATTACACAACATGATTAACTGTGTATGTTAAAAATCTTTGATCCTTATTACACAACATGATTAACTGTGTATGTTAAAAATCTTTGATCCTTATTACACAACATGATTAACTGTGTATGTTAAAAATCTTTGATCCTTATTACACAACATGATTAACTGTGTATGTTAAAAATCTTTGATCCTTATTACACAACATGATTAACTGTGTATGTTAAAGATCGTTGATACTTATTACACAACATGATTAACTGTGTATGTTAAAGATCTTTGATACTTATTACACAACATGATTAACTGTGTATGTTAAAAATCTTTGATCCTTATTACACAACATGATTAACTGTGTATGTTAAAGATCTTTGATCCTTATTACACAACATGATTAACTGTGTATGTTAAAGATCGTTGATACTTATTACACAACATGATTAACTGTGTATGTTAAAAATCTTTGATACTTATTACACAACATGATTAACTGTGTATGTTAAAAATCTTTGATCCTTATTACACAACATGATTAACTGTGTATGTTAAAAATCTTTGATCCTTATTACACAACATGATTAACTGTGTATGTTAAAGATCGTTGATACTTATTACACAACATGATTAACTGTGTATGTTAAAGATCGTTGATACTTATTACACAACATGATTAACTGTGTATGTTAAAAATCTTTGATCCTTATTACACAACATGATTAACTGTGTATGTTAAAAATCTTTGATCCTTATTACACAACATGATTAACTGTGTATGTTAAAAATCTTTGATCCTTATTACACAACATGATTAACTGTGTATGTTAAAAATCTTTGATCCTTATTACACAACATGATTAACTGTGTATGTTAAAAATCTTTGATCCTTATTACACAACATGATTAACTGTGTATGTTAAAAATCTTTGATCCTTATTACACAACATGATTAACTGTGTATGTTAAAAATCTTTGATCCTTATTACACAACATGATTAACTGTGTATGTTAAAGATCGTTGATACTTATTACACAACATGATTAACTGTGTATGTTAAAAATCTTTGATCCTTATTACACAACATGATTAACTGTGTATGTTAAAAATCTTTGATCCTTATTACACAACATGATTAACTGTGTATGTTAAAAATCTTTGATCCTTATTACACAACATGATTAACTGTGTATGTTAAAGATCTTTGATCCTTATTACACAACATGATTAACTGTGTATGTTAAAAATCTTTGATCCTTATTACACAACATGATTAACTGTGTATGTTAAAAATCTTTGATCCTTATTACACAACATGATTAACTGTGTATGTTAAAAATCTTTGATCCTTATTACACAACATGATTAACTGTGTATGTTAAAATCTTTGATCCTTATTACACAACATGATTAACTGTGTATGTTAAAAATCTTTGATCCTTATTACACAACATGATTAACTGTGTATGTTAAAATCTTTGATCCTTATTACACAACATGATTAACTGTGTATGTTAAAAATCTTTGATCCTTATTACACAACATGATTAACTGTGTATGTTAAAATCTTTGATCCTTATTACACAACATGATTAACTGTGTATGTTAAAGATCGTTGATACTTATTACACAACATGATTAACTGTGTATGTTAAAAATCTTTGATCCTTATTACACAACATGATTAACTGTGTATGTTAAAAATCTTTGATCCTTATTACACAACATGATTAACTGTGTATGTTAAAATCTTTGATCCTTATTACACAACATGATTAACTGTGTATGTTAAAATCTTTGATCCTTATTACACAACATGATTAACTGTGTATGTTAAAAATCTTTGATCCTTATTACACAACATGATTAACTGTGTATGTTAAAAATCTTTGATCCTTATTACACAACATGATTAACTGTGTATGTTAAAAATCTTTGATCCTTATTACACAACATGATTAACTGTGTATGTTAAAAATCTTTGATCCTTATTACACAACATGATTAACTGTGTATGTTAAAATCTGATGATTAACTGTGTATGTTAAAGATCTTTGATCCTTATTACACAACATGATTAACTGTGTATGTTAAAGATCATTGATACTTATTACACAACATGATTAACTGTGTATGTTAAAGATCGTTGATACTTATTACACAACATGATTAACTGTGTATGTTAAAAATCTTTGATCCTTATTACACAACATGATTAACTGTGTATGTTAAAATCTTTGATCCTTATTACACAACATGATTAACTGTGTATGTTAAAAATCTTTGATCCTTATTACACAACATGATTAACTGTGTATGTTAAAATCTTTGATCCTTATTACACAACATGATTAACTGTGTATGTTAAAAATCTTTGATCCTTATTACACAACATGATTAACTGTGTATGTTAAAATCTTTGATCCTTATTACACAACATGATTAACTGTGTATGTTAAAAATCTTTGATCCTTATTACACAACATGATTAACTGTGTATGTTAAAAATCTTTGATCTTTGATAACTTATTACACAACATGATTAACTGTGTATGTTAAAATCTTTGATCCTTATTACACAACATGATTAACTGTGTATGTTAAAATCTTTGATCCTTATTACACAACATGATTAACTGTGTATGTTAAAGATCATTGATACTTATTACACAACATGATTAACTGTGTATGTTAAAGATCATTGATACTTATTACACAACATGATTAACTGTGTATGTTAAAGATATTGATACTTATTACACAACATGATTAACTGTGTATGTTAAAATCTTTGATCCTTATTACACAACATGATTAACTGTGTATGTTAAAAATCTTTGATCCTTATTACACAACATGATTAACTGTGTATGTTAAAAATCTTTGATCCTTATTACACAACATGATTAACTGTGTATGTTAAAAATCTTTGATCCTTATTACACAACATGATTAACTGTGTATGTTAAAAATCTTTGATCCTTATTACACAACATGATTAACTGTGTATGTTAAAATCTTTGATCCTTATTACACAACATGATTAACTGTGTATGTTAAAAATCTTTGATCCTTATTACACAACATGATTAACTGTGTATGTTAAAAATCTTTGATCCTTATTACACAACATGATTAACTGTGTATGTTAAAGATCGTTGATACTTATTACACAACATGATTAACTGTGTATGTTAATAGTCTTTGATCCTTATTACACAACCTGATTAACTGTGTATGTTAAAACATTTTGATCCTTATTACACAACATGATTAACTGTGTATGTTAAAAATCTTTGATCCTTATTACACAACATGATTAACTGTGTATGTTAAAGATCGTTGATACTTATTACACAACATGATTAACTGTGTATGTTAAAATCTTTGATCCTTATTACACAACATGATTAACTGTGTATGTTAAAAATCTTTGATCCTTATTACACAACATGATTAACTGTGTATGTTAAAATCTTTGATCCTTATTACACAACATGATTAACTGTGTATGTTAAAATCTTTGATCCTTATTACACAACATGATTAACTGTGTATGTTAAAAATCTTTGATTAACTGTGTATGTTAAAATCTTTGATTTATTACACAACATGATTAACTGTGTATGTTAAAAATCTTTGATCCTTATTACACAACATGATTAACTGTGTATGTTAATAATCTTTGATCCTTATTACACAACATGATTAACTGTGTATGTTAAAATCTTTGATCCTTATTACACAACATGATTAACTGTGTATGTTAAAAATCTTTGATCCTTATTACACAACATGATTAACTGTGTATGTTAAAAATCTTTGATCCTTATTACACAACATGATTAACTGTGTATGTTAAAATCTTTGATCTTATTACACAACATGATTAACATTTATTACACAACATGATTAACTGTGTATGTTAAAATCTTTGATCCTTATTACACAACATGATTAACTGTGTATGTTAAAATCTTTGATCCTTATTACACAACATGATTAACTGTGTATGTTAAAAATCTTTGATCCTTATTACACAACATGATTAACTGTGTATGTTAAAAATCTTTGATCCTTATTACACAACATGATTAACTGTGTATGTTAAAAATCTTTGATCCTTATTACACAACATGATTAACTGTGTATGTTAAAAATCTTTGATCCTTATTACACAACATGATTAACTGTGTATGTTAAAAATCTTTGATCCTTATTACACAACATGATTAACTGTGTATGTTAAAGATCACTGATACTTATTACACAACATGATTAACTGTGTATGTTAAAGATCGTTGATACTTATTACACAACATGATTAACTGTGTATGTTAAAAATCTTTGATCCTTATTACACAACATGATTAACTGTGTATGTTAAAAATCTTTGATCCTTATTACACAACATGATTAACTGTGTATGTTAAAAATCTTTGATCCTTATTACACAACATGATTAACTGTGTATGTTAAAATCTTTGATCCTTATTACACAACATGATTAACTGTGTATGTTAAAAATCTTTGATCCTTATTACACAACATGATTAACTGTGTATGTTAAAATCTTTGATTAACTTATTACACAAACATGATTAACTGTGTATGTTAAAAATCTTTGATCCTTATTACACAACATGATTAACTGTGTATGTTAAAAATCTTTGATCCTTATTACACAACATGATTAACTGTGTATGTTAAAGATCTTTGATCCTTATTACACAACATGATTAACTGTGTATGTTAAAAATCTTTGATCCTTATTACACAACATGATTAACTGTGTATGTTAAAAATCTTTGATCCTTATTACACAACATGATTAACTGTGTATGTTAAAGATCTTTGATCCTTATTACACAACATGATTAACTGTGTATGTTAAAAATCTTTGATCCTTATTACACAACATGATTAACTGTGTATGTTAAAATCTTTGATCCTTATTACACAACATGATTAACTGTGTATGTTAAAATCTTTGATCCTTATTACACAACATGATTAACTGTGTATGTTAAAGATCATTGATACTTATTACACAACATGATTAACTGTGTATGTTAAAAATCTTTGATCCTTATTACACAACATGATTAACTGTGTATGTTAAAATCTTTGATCCTTATTACACAACATGATTAACTGTGTATGTTAAAAATCTTTGATCCTTATTACACAACATGATTAACTGTGTATGTTAAAAATCTTTGATCCTTATTACACAACATGATTAACTGTGTATGTTAAAGATCGTTGATACTTATTACACAACATGATTAACTGTGTATGTTAAAGATCGTTGATACTTATTACACAACATGATTAACTGTGTATGTTAAAGATCGTTGATACTTATTACACAACATGATTAACTGTGTATGTTAAAAATCTTTGATCCTTATTACACAACATGATTAACTGTGTATGTTAAAGATCTTTGATCCTTATTACACAACATGATTAACTGTGTATGTTAAAGATCTTTGATCCTTATTACACAACATGATTAACTGTGTATGTTAAAATCTTTGATCCTTATTACACAACATGATTAACTGTGTATGTTAAAGATCATTGATCCTTATTACACAACATGATTAACTGTGTATGTTAAAATCTTTGATCCTTATTACACAACATGATTAACTGTGTATGTTAAAAATCTTTGATCCTTATTACACAACATGATTAACTGTGTATGTTAATAATCTTTTATCCTTATTACACAACATGATTAACTGTGTATGTTAAATATTTCATTCTTATAACACAACATGATTAACTGTGTATGTTAAAATCTTTGATCCTTATTACACAACATGATTAACTGTGTATGTTAAAATCTTTGATCCTTATTACACAACATGATTAACTGTGTATGTTAAAAATCTTTGATCCTTATTACACAACATGATTAACTGTGTATGTTAAAATCTTTGATCCTTATTACACAACATGATTAACTGTGTATGTTAAAAATCTTTGATCCTTATTACACAACATGATTAACTGTGTATGTTAAAATCTTTGATCCTTTAACTTACACAAACATGATTAACTGTGTATGTTAAAAATCTTTGATCCTTATTACACAACATGATTAACTGTGTATGTTAAAAATCTTTGATCCTTATTACACAACATGATTAACTGTGTATGTTAAAAATCTTTGATCCTTATTACACAACATGATTAACTGTGTATGTTAAAATCTTTGATCCTTATTACACAACATGATTAACTGTGTATGTTAAAATCTTTGATCCTTATTACACAACATGATTAACTGTGTATGTTAAAAATCTTTGATCCTTATTACACAACATGATTAACTGTGTATGTTAAAGATCGTTGATACTTATTACACAACATGATTAACTGTGTATGTTAAAGATCTTTGATACTTATTACACAACATGATTAACTGTGTATGTTAAAATCTTTGATCCTTATTACACAACATGATTAACTGTGTATGTTAAAAATCTTTGATCCTTATTACACAACATGATTAACTGTGTATGTTAAAGATCTTTGATCCTTATTACACAACATGATTAACTGTGTATGTTAAAGATCGTTGATACTTATTACACAACATGATTAACTGTGTATGTTAAAGATCGTTGATACTTATTACACAACATGATTAACTGTGTATGTTAAAAATCTTTGATCCTTATTACACAACATGATTAACTGTGTATGTTAAAGATCGTTGATACTTATTACACAACATGATTAACTGTGTATGTTAAAAATCTTTGATCCTTATTACACAACATGATTAACTGTGTATGTTAAAAATCTTTGATCCTTATTACACAACATGATTAACTGTGTATGTTAAAAATCTTTGATCCTTATTACACAACATGATTAACTGTGTATGTTAAAATCTTTGATCCTTATTACACAACATGATTAACTGTGTATGTTAAAAATCTTTGATCCTTATTACACAACATGATTAACTGTGTATGTTAAAATCTTTGATCCTTATTACACAACATGATTAACTGTGTATGTTAAAAATCTTTGATCCTTATTACACAACATGATTAACTGTGTATGTTAAAGATCGTTGATACTTATTACACAACATGATTAACTGTGTATGTTAAAAATCTTTGATCCTTATTACACAACATGATTAACTGTGTATGTTAAAAATCTTTGATCCTTATTACACAACATGATTAACTGTGTATGTTAAAATCTTTGATCCTTATTACACAACATGATTAACTGTGTATGTTAAAATCTTTGATCCTTATTACACAACATGATTAACTGTGTATGTTAAAATCTTTGATCCTTATTACACAACATGATTAACTGTGTATGTTAAAAATCTTTGATCCTTATTACACAACATGATTAACTGTGTATGTTAAAAATCTTTGATCCTTATTACACAACATGATTAACTGTGTATGTTAAAAATCTTTGATCCTTATTACACAACATGATTAACTGTGTATGTTATTACACAACATGATTAACTGTTGATCCTTATTACACAACATGATTAACTGTGTATGTTAAAAATCTTTGATCCTTATTACACAACATGATTAACTGTGTATGTTAAAAATCTTTGATCCTTATTACACAACATGATTAACTGTGTATGTTAAAAATCTTTGATCCTTATTACACAACATGATTAACTGTGTATGTTAAAATCTCTTTGATCCTTATTACACAACATGATTAACTGTGTATGTTAAAGATCGTTGATACTTATTACACAACATGATTAACTGTGTATGTTAAAGATCGTTGATACTTATTACACAACATGATTAACTGTGTATGTTAAAAATCTTTGATCCTTATTACACAACATGATTAACTGTGTATGTTAAAAATCTTTGATCCTTATTACACAACATGATTAACTGTGTATGTTAAAAATCTTTGATCCTTATTACACAACATGATTAACTGTGTATGTTAAAAATCTTTGATCCTTATTACACAACATGATTAACTGTGTATGTTAAAAATCTTTGATCCTTATTACACAACATGATTAACTGTGTATGTTAAAATCTTTGATCCTTATTACACAACATGATTAACTGTGTATGTTAAAAATCTTTGATCCTTATTACACAACATGATTAACTGTGTATGTTAAAAATCTTTGATCCTTATCACACAACATGATTAACTGTGTATGTTAAAAATCTTTGATACTTATTACACAACATGATTAACTGTGTATGTTAAAGATCATTGATACTTATTACACAACATGATTAACTGTGTATGTTAAAGATCGTTGATACTTATTACACAACATGATTAACTGTGTATGTTAAAAATCTTTGATCCTTATTACACAACATGATTAACTGTGTATGTTAAAGATCATTGATACTTATTACACAACATGATTAACTGTGTATGTTAAAGATCTTTGATTAACTGTGTATTAAAGATCACATTACATGATTAACTGTGTATGTTAAAATCTTTGATTTATTACACAACATGATTAACTGTGTATGTTAAAAATCTTTGATCCTTATTACACAACATGATTAACTGTGTATGTTAATAATCTTTGATCCTTATTACACAACATGATTAACTGTGTATGTTAAAAATCTTTGATCCTTATTACACAACATGATTAACTGTGTATGTTAAAATCTTTGATCCTTATTACACAACATGATTAACTGTGTATGTTAAAATCTTTGATCCTTATTACACAACATGATTAACTGTTTATGTTAAAATCTTTGATCCTTATTACACAACATGATTAACTGTGTATGTTAAAGATCATTGATACTTATTACACAACATGATTAACTGTGTATGTTAAAGATCATTGATACTTATTACACAACATGATTAACTGTGTATGTTAAAGATCATTGATACTTATTACACAACATGATTAACTGTGTATGTTAAAGATCTTTGATCCTTATTACACAACATGATTAACTGTGTATGTTAAAATCTTTGATCCTTATTACACAACATGATTAACTGTGTATGTTAAAAATCTTTGATCCTTATTACAACATGATTAACTGTGTATGTTAAAAATCTTTGATCCTTATTACACAACATGATTAACTGTGTATGTTAAAATCTTTGATCCTTATTACACAACATGATTAACTGTGTATGTTAAAAATCTTTGATCCTTATTACACAACATGATTAACTGTGTATGTTAAAAATCTTTGATCCTTATTACACAACATAATTAACTGTGTATGTTAAAATCATTGATACTTATTACACAACATGATTAACTGTGTATGTTAAAAATCTTTGATCCTTATTACACAACATGATTAACTGTGTATGTTAAAAATCTTTGATCCTTATTACACAACATGATTAACTGTGTATGTTAAAAATCTTTGATCCTTATTACACAACATGATTAACTGTGTATGTTAAAAATCTTTGATCCTTATTACACAACATGATGATTAACTGTGTATGTTAAAAATCTTTGATCCTTATTACACAACATGATTAACTGTGTATGTTAAAGATCGTTGATACTTATTACACAACATGATTAACTGTGTATGTTAAAAATCTTTGATCCTTATTACACAACATGATTAACTGTGTATGTTAAAAATCTTTGATCCTTATTACACAACATGATTAACTGTGTATGTTAAAATCTTTGATCCTTATTACACAACATGATTAACTGTGTATGTTAAAAATCTTTGATCCTTATTACACAACATGATTAACTGTGTATGTTAAAAATCTTTGATCCTTATTACACAACATGATTAACTGTGTATGTTAAAAATCTTTGATCCTTATTACACAACATGATTAACTGTGTATGTTAAAAATCTTTGATCCTTATTACACAACATGATTAACTGTGTATGTTAAAATTACACAACATGATTGTGTATGTTATCCTTATTACACAACATGATTAACTGTGTATGTTAAAGATCGTTGATACTTATTACACAACATGATTAACTGTGTATGTTAAAGATCGTTGATACTTATTACACAACATGATTAACTGTGTATGTTAAAAATCTTTGATCCTTATTACACAACATGATTAACTGTGTATGTTAAAAATCTTTGATCCTTATTACACAACATGATTAACTGTGTATGTTAAAAATCTTTGATCCTTATTACACAACATGATTAACTGTGTATGTTAAAAATCTTTGATCCTTATTACACAACATGATTAACTGTGTATGTTAAAAATCTTTGATCCTTATTACACAACATGATTAACTGTGTATGTTAAAAATCTTTGATCCTTATTACACAACATGATTAACTGTGTATGTTAAAATCTTTGATCCTTATTACACAACATGATTAACTGTGTATGTTAAAAATCTTTGATCCTTATTACACAACATGATTAACTGTGTATGTTAAAAATCTTTGATCCTTATTACACAACATGATTAACTGTGTATGTTAAAATCTTGATCCTTTACACAACATGATCCTGTGTATTACATACTTATTACAACATGATTAACTGTGTATGTTAAAGATCATTGATACTTATTACACAACATGATTAACTGTGTATGTTAAAGATCATTGATACTTATTACACAACATGATTAACTGTGTATGTTAAAGATCATTGATACTTATTACACAACATGATTAACTGTGTATGTTAAAATCCTTTGATCCTTATTACACAACATGATTAACTGTGTATGTTAAAAATCTTTGATCCTTATTACACAACATGATTAACTGTGTATGTTAAAAATCTTTGATCCTTATTACACAACATGATTAACTGTGTATGTTAAAAATCTTTGATCCTTATTACACAACATGATTAACTGTGTATGTTAAAGATCATTGATACTTATTACACAACATGATTAACTGTGTATGTTAAAGATCATTGATACTTATTACACAACATGATTAACTGTGTATGTTAAAGATCATTGATCCTTATTACACAACATGATTAACTGTGTATGTTAAAAATCTTTGATCCTTATTACACAACATGATACTTATTACACAACATGATTAACTGTGTATGTTAAAGATCTTTGATACTTATTACACAACATGATTAACTGTGTATGTTAAAAATCTTTGATCTTATTACACAACATGATTAACTGTGTATGTTAAAATCTTTGATCCTTATTACACAACATGATTAACTGTGTATGTTAAAAATCTTTGATCCTTATTACACAACATGATTAACTGTGTATGTTAAAATCTTTGATCCTTATTACACAACATGATTAACTGTGTATGTTAAAAATCTTTGATCCTTATTACACAACATGATTAACTGTGTATGTTAAAAATCTTTGATCCTTATTACACAACATGATTAACTGTGTATGTTAAAGATCTTTGATCCTTATTACACAACATGATTAACTGTGTATGTTAAAAATCTTTGATCCTTATTACACAACATGATTAACTGTGTATGTTAAAATCTTTGATCCTTATTACACAACATGATTAACTGTGTATGTTAAAGATCTTTGATCCTTATTACACAACATGATTAACTGTGTATGTTAAAATCTTTGATCCTTATTACATTACACAACATGATTAACTGTGTATGTTAAAATCTTTGATCCTTATTACACAACATGATTAACTGTGTATGTTAAAAATCTTTGATCCTTATTACACAACATGATTAACTGTGTATGTTAAAAAATCTTTGATCCTTATTACACAACATGATTAACTGTGTATGTTAAAATCTTTGATCTTATTACACAACATGATTAACTGTGTATGTTAAAAATCTTTGATCCTTATTACACAACATGATTAACTGTGTATGTTAAAATCTTTGATCTTTGATCCTTATTACACAACATGATTAACTGTGTATGTTAAAAATCTTTGATCCTTATTACACAACATGATTAACTGTGTATGTTAAAATCTTTGATCCTTATTACACAACATGATTAACTGTGTATGTTAAAAATCTTTGATCCTTATTACACAACATGATTAACTGTGTATGTTAAAAATCTTTGATCCTTATTACACAACATGATTAACTGTGTATGTTAAAATCTTTGATCCTTATTACACAACATGATTAACTGTGTATGTTAAAGATCGTTGATACTTATTACACAACATGATTAACTGTGTATGTTAAAAATCTTTGATCCTTATTACACAACATGATTAACTGTGTATGTTAAAAATCTTTGATCCTTATTACACAACATGATTAACTGTGTATGTTAAAAATCTTTGATCCTTATTACACAACATGATTAACTGTGTATGTTAATAATCTTAATCCTTATTACACAACATGATCTGTGTATGTTAAAAATCTTTGATCATTACACAACATGATTAACTGTGTATGTTAAAAATCTTTGATCCTTATTACACAACATGATTAACTGTGTATGTTAAAAATCTTTGATCCTTATTACACAACATGATTAACTGTGTATGTTAAAAATCTTTGATCCTTATTACACAACATGATTAACTGTGTATGTTAAAATCTTTGATCCTTATTACACAACATGATTAACTGTGTATGTTAAAGATCATTGATACTTATTACACAACATGATTAACTGTGTATGTTAAAGATCGTTGATACTTATTACACAACATGATTAACTGTGTATGTTAAAAATCTTTGATCCTTATTACACAACATGATTAACTGTGTATGTTAAAAATCTTTGATCCTTATTACACAACATGATTAACTGTGTATGTTAAAAATCTTTGATCCTTATTACACAACATGATTAACTGTGTATGTTAAAAATCTTTGATCCTTATTACACAACATGATTAACTGTGTATGTTAAAAATCTTTGATCCTTATTACACAACATGATTAACTGTGTATGTTAAAAATCTTTGATCCTTATTACACAACATGATTAACTGTGTATGTTAAAGATCGTTGATACTTATTACACAACATGATTAACTGTGTATGTTAAAAATCTTTGATCCTTATTACACAACATGATTAACTGTGTATGTTAAAAATCTTTGATCCTTATTACACAACATGATTAACTGTGTATGTTAAAATCTTTGATCCTTATTACACAACATGATTAACTGTGTATGTTAAAAATCTTTGATCCTTATTACACAACATGATTAACTGTGTATGTTAAAGATCATACTTATTACACAACATGATTAACTGTGTATGTTAAAGATCATTGATACTTATTACACAACATGATTAACTGTGTATGTTAAAAATCTTTGATCCTTATTACACAACATGATTAACTGTGTATGTTAAAATCTTTGATCCTTATTACACAACATGATTAACTGTGTATGTTAAAAATCTTTGATCCTTATTACACAACATGATTAACTGTGTATGTTAAAATCTTTGATCCTTATTACACAACATGATTAACTGTGTATGTTAAAAATCTTTGATCCTTATTACACAACATGATTAACTGTGTATGTTAAAATCTTTGATCCTTATTACACAACATGATTAACTGTGTATGTTAAAAATCTTTGATCCTTATTACACAACATGATTAACTGTGTATGTTAACAACATGATTAACTGTGTATGTTAAAGATCTTATTTATTACACAACATGATTAACTGTGTATGTTAAAGATCTTTGATACTTATTACACAACATGATTAACTGTGTATGTTAAAGATCTTGATACTTATTACACAACATGATTAACTGTGTATGTTAAAAATCTTTGATCCTTATTACACAACATGATTAACTGTGTATGTTAAAAATCTTTGATCCTTATTACACAACATGATTAACTGTGTATGTTAAAAATCTTTGATCCTTATTACACAACATGATTAACTGTGTATGTTAAAAATCATGATTAACTGTGTATGTTAAAGATCATTGATACTTATTACACAACATGATTAACTGTGTATGTTAAAGATCATTGATACTTATTACACAACATGATTAACTGTGTATGTTAAAGATCATTGATACTTATTACACAACATGATTAACTGTGTATGTTAAAATCTTTGATCCTTATTACACAACATGATTAACTGTGTATGTTAAAAATCTTTGATCCTTATTACACAACATGATTAACTGTGTATGTTAAAAATCTTTGATCCTTATTACACAACATGATTAACTGTGTATGTTAATCCTTATTATCTTTGATCCTTATTACACAACATGATTAACTGTGTATGTTAAAAATCTTTGATCCTTATTACACAACATGATTAACTGTGTATGTTAAAATCTTTGATCCTTATTACACAACATGATTAACTGTGTATGTTAAAAATCTTTGATCCTTATTACACAACATGATTAACTGTGTATGTTAAAATCTTTGATCCTTATTACACAACATGATTAACTGTGTATGTTAAAAATCTTTGATCCTTATTACACAACATGATTAACTGTGTATGTTAAAAATCTTTGATCCTTATTACACAACATGATTAACTGTGTATGTTAAAATCTTTGATCCTTATTACACAACATGATTAACTGTGTATGTTAAAAATCTTTGATCCTTATTACACAACATGATTAACTGTGTATGTTAAAAATCTTTGATCCTTATTACACAACATGATTAACTGTGTATGTTAAAATCTTTGATCCTTATTACACAACATGATTAACTGTGTATGTTAAAAATCTTTGATCCTTATTACACAACATGATTAACTGTGTATGTTAAAAATCTTTGATCCTTATTACACAACATGATTAACTGTGTATGTTAAAATCTTTGATCCTTATTACACAACATGATTAACTGTGTATGTTAAAAATCTTTGATCCTTATTACACAACATGATTAACTGTGTATGTTAAAAATCTTTGATACTTATTACACAACATGATTAACTGTGTATGTTAAAGATCGTTGATACTTATTACACAACATGATTAACTGTGTATGTTAAAGATCGTTGATACTTATTACACAACATGATTAACTGTGTATGTTAAAATCTTTGATCCTTATTACACAACATGATTAACTGTGTATGTTAAAAATCTTTGATCCTTATTACACAACATGATTAACTGTGTATGTTAAAAATCTTTGATCCTTATTACACAACATGATTAACTGTGTATGTTAAAAATCTTTGATCCTTATTACACAACATGATTAACTGTGTATGTTAAAAATCTTTGATCCTTATTACACAACATGATTAACTGTGTATGTTAAAAATCTTTGATCCTTATTACACAACATGATTAACTGTGTATGTTAAAGATCATTGATACTTATTACACAACATGATTAACTGTGTATGTTAAAGATCATTGATACTTATTACACAACATGATTAACTGTGTATGTTAAAATCTTTGATCCTTATTACACAACATGATTAACTGTGTATGTTAAAAATCTTTGATCCTTATTACACAACATGATTAACTGTGTATGTTAAAATCTTTGATCCTTATTACACAACATGATTAACTGTGTATGTTAAAATCTTTGATCCTTATTACACAACATGATTAACTGTGTATGTTAAAAATCTTTGATCCTTATTACACAACATGATTAACTGTGTATGTTAAAAATCTTTGATCCTTATTACACAACATGATTAACTGTGTATGTTAAAAATCTTTGATCCTTATTACACAACATGATTAACTGTGTATGTTAAAGATCGTTGATACTTATTACACAACATGATTAACTGTGTATGTTAAAGATCGTTGATTATTATTACACAACATGATTAACTGTGTATGTTAATAATCTTTGATCCTTATTACACAACATGATTAACTGTGTATGTTAAAGATCTTTGATCCTTATTACACAACATGATTAACTGTGTATGTTAAAGATCTTTGATCCTTATTACACAACATGATTAACTGTGTATGTTAAAAATCTTTGATCCTTATTACACAACATGATTAACTGTGTATGTTAAAAATCTTTGATCCTTATTACACAACATGATTAACTGTGTATGTTAAAATCTTTGATCCTTATTACACAACATGATTAACTGTGTATGTTAAAATCTTTGATCCTTATTACACAACATGATTAACTGTGTATGTTAAAAATCTTTGATCCTTATTACACAACATGATTAACTGTGTATGTTAAAATCTTTGATCCTTATTACACAACATGATTAACTGTGTATGTATGTTAAAAATCTTTGATCCTTATTACACAACATGATTAACTGTGTATGTTAAAGATCGTTGATACTTATTACACAACATGATTAACTGTGTATGTTAAAAATCTTTGATCCTTATTACACAACATGATTAACTGTGTATGTTAATAATCTTTGATCCTTATTACACAACATGATTAACTGTGTATGTTAAAAATCTTTGATCCTTATTACACAACATGATTAACTGTGTATGTTAAAAATCTTTGATCCTTATTACACAACATGATTAACTGTGTATGTTAAAATCTTTGATCCTTATTACACAACATGATTAACTGTGTATGTTAAAAATCTTTGATCCTTTTTACCCAACATGATTAACTGTGTATGTTAAAGATAATTGATCCTTATTACACAACATGATTAACTGTTTATGTTAAAATCTTTGATCCTTGTTACACAACATGATTAATTGTGTATGTTAAAATCTTTGATCCTTATTACACAACATGATTAACTGTGTATGTTAAAATCTTTGATCCTTATGATTAACTTTATGTACTTATTACACAACATGATTAACTGTGTATGTTAAAAATCTTTGATCCTTATTACACAACATGATTAACTGTGTATGTTAAAATCTTTGATCCTTATTACACAACATGATTAACTGTGTATGTTAAAAATCTTTGATCCTTATTACACAACATGATTAACTGTGTATGTTAAAAATCTTTGATCCTTATTACACAACATGATTAACTGTGTATGTTAAAATCTTTGATCCTTATTACACAACATGATTAACTGTGTATGTTAAAAATCTTTGATCCTTATTACACAACATGATTAACTGTGTATGTTAAAAATCTTTGATCCTTATTACACAACATGATTAACTGTGTATGTTAAAAATCTTTGATCCTTATTACACAACATGATTAACTGTGTATGTTAAAATCTTTGATCCTTATTACACAACATGATTAACTGTGTATGTTAAAATCTTTGATCCTTATTACACAACATGATTAACTGTGTATGTTAAAGATCATTGATACTTATTACACAACATGATTAACTGTGTATGTTAAAATCTTTGATCCTTATTACACAACATGATTAACTGTGTATGTTAAAGATCGTTGATACTTATTACACAACATGATTAACTGTGTATGTTAAAGATCATTGATACTTATTACACAACATGATTAACTGTGTATGTTAAAGATCGTTGATACTTATTACACAACATGATTAACTGTGTATGTTAAAGATCATTGATACTTATTACACAACATGATTAACTGTGTATGTTAAAAATCTTTGATCCTTATTACACAACATGATTAACTGTGTATGTTAAAAATCTTTGATCCTTATTACACAACATGATTAACTGTGTATGTTAAAATCTTTGATCCTTATTACACAACATGATTAACTGTGTATGTTAAAAATCTTTGATCCTTATTACACAACATGATTAACTGTGTATGTTAAAATCTTTGATCCTTATTACACAACATGATTAACTGTGTATGTTAAAGATCACATTACATGATTAACTGTGTATGTTAAAATCTTTGATCCTTATTACACAACATGATTAACTGTGTATGTTAAAAATCTTTGATCCTTATTACACAACATGATTAACTGTGTATGTTAAAGATCTTTGATCCTTATTACACAACATGATTAACTGTGTATGTTAAAGATCTTTGATCCTTATTACACAACATGATTAACTGTGTATGTTAAAATCTTTGATCCTTATTACACAACATGATTAATTGTGTATGTTAAAATCTTTGATCCTTATTACACAACATGATTAACTGTGTATGTTAAAAATCTTTGATCCTTATTACACAACATGATTAACTGTGTATGTTAAAAATCTTTGATCCTTATTACACAACATGATTAACTGTGTATGTTAAAAATCTTTGATCCTTATTACACAACATGATTAACTGTGTATGTTAAAAATCTTTGATCCTTATTACACAAACATGATTAACTGTGTATTATTACACAACATGATTAACTGTGTATGTTAAAAATCTTTGATCCTTATTACACAACATGATTAACTGTGTATGTTAAAGATCATTGATACTTATTACACAACATGATTAACTGTGTATGTTAAAGATCGTTGATACTTATTACACAACATGATTAACTGTGTATGTTAAAAATCTTTGATCCTTATTACACAACATGATTAACTGTGTATGTTAAAATCTTTGATCCTTATTACACAACATGATTAACTGTGTATGTTAAAAATCTTTGATCCTTATTACACAACATGATTAACTGTGTATGTTAAAATCTTTGATCCTTATTACACAACATGATTAACTGTGTATGTTAAAAATCTTTGATCCTTATTACACAACATGATTAACTGTGTATGTTAAAATCTTTGATCTTTTACACAACATGATTAACTGTGTATGTTAAAAATCTTATTACACAACATGATTAACTGTGTATGTTAAAATCTTTGATCCTTATTACACAACATGATTAACTGTGTATGTTAAAAATCTTTGATCCTTATTACACAACATGATTAACTGTGTATGTTAAAAATCTTTGATCCTTATTACACAACATGATTAACTGTGTATGTTAAAAATCTTTGATCCTTATTACACAACATGATTAACTGTGTATGTTAAAGATCATTGATACTTATTACACAACATGATTAACTGTGTATGTTAAAAATCTTTGATCCTTATTACACAACATGATTAACTGTGTATGTTAAAATCTTTGATCCTTATTACACAACATGATTAACTGTGTATGTTAATAATCTTTGATCCTTATTACACAACATGATTAACTGTGTATGTTAATAATCTTTTATCCTTATTACACAACATGATTAACTGTGTATGTTAAAAATTTCATTCTTATTACACAACATGATTAACTGTGTATGTTAACACAACATGATTAACTGTGTATGTTAAAAATTTTGATCCTTATTACACAACATGATTAACTGTGTATGTTAAAGATCTTTGATCCTTATTACACAACATGATTAACTGTGTATGTTAAAGATCCTTGATCCTTATTACACAACATGATTAACTGTGTATGTTAAAATCTTTGATCCTTATTACACAACATGATTAACTGTGTATGTTAAAAATCTTTGATCCTTATTACACAACATGATTAACTGTGTATGTTAAAATCTTTGATCCTTATTACACAACATGATTAACTGTGTATGTTAAAGATCGTTGATACTTATTACACAACATGATTAACTGTGTATGTTAAAGATCGTTGATACTTATTACACAACATGATTAACTGTGTATGTTAAAGATCGTTGATACTTATTACACAACATGATTAACTGTGTATGTTAAAAATCTTTGATCCTTATTACACAACATGATTAACTGTGTATGTTAAAAATCTTTGATCCTTATTACACAACATGATTAACTGTGTATGTTAAAATCTTTGATCCTTATTACACAACATGATTAACTGTGTATGTTAAAAATCTTTGATCCTTATTACACAACATGATTAACTGTGTATGTTAAAAATCTTTGATCCTTATTACACAACATGATTAACTGTGTATGTTAAAAATCTTTGATCCTTATTACACAACATGATTAACTGTGTATGTTAAAGATCGTTGATACTTATTACACAACATGATTAACTGTGTATGTTAAAAATCTTTGATCCTTATTACACAACATGATTAACTGTGTATGTTAAAGATCGTTGATACTTATTACACAACATGATTAACTGTGTATGTTAATAATCTTTGATCCTTATTACACAACATGATTAACTGTGTATGTTAAAATCTTTGATCCTTATTACACAACATGATTAACTGTGTATGTTAAAAATCTTTGATCCTTATTACACAACATGATTAACTGTGTATGTTAAAAATCTTTGATCCTTATTACACAACATGATTAACTGTGTATGTTAAAAATCTTTGATCCTTATTACACAACATGATTAACTGTGTATGTTAAAATCTTTGATCCTTATTACACAACATGATTAACTGTGTATGTTAAAATCTTTGATCCTTATTACACAACATGATTAACTGTGTATGTTAAAAATCTTTGATCCTTATTACACAACATGATTAACTGTGTATGTTAAAATCTTTGATCCTTATTACACAACATGATTAACTGTGTATGTTAAAATCTTTTATCCTTATTACACAACATGATTAACTGTGTATGTTAAAAATCTTTGATCTTATTACACAACATGATTAACTGTGTATGTTAAAAATCTTTGATCCTTATTACACAACATGATTAACTGTGTATGTTAAAGATCGTTGATACTTATTACACAACATGATTAACTGTGTATGTTAATAATCTTTGATCCTTATTACACAACATGATTAACTGTGTATGTTAATAATCTTTGATCCTTATTACACAACATGATTAACTGTGTATGTTAAAAATCTTTGATCCTTATTACACAACATGATTAACTGTGTATGTTAATAATCTTTGATCCTTATTACACAACATGATTAACTGTGTATGTTAAAAATCTTTGATCCTTATTACACAACATGATTAACTGTGTATGTTAAAATTATCCTTATTACACAACATGATTAACTGTGTATGTTAAAGATCTTTGATCCTTATTACACAACATGATTAACTGTGTATGTTAAAAATCTTTGATCCTTATTACACAACATGATTAACTGTGTATGTTAAAAATCTTTGATCCTTATTACACAACATGATTAACTGTGTATGTTAAAGATCATTGATACTTATTACACAACATGATTAACTGTGTATGTTAAAGATCGTTGATACTTATTACACAACATGATTAACTGTGTATGTTAAAAATCTTTGATCCTTATTACACAACATGATTAACTGTGTATGTTAAAAATCTTTGATCCTTATTACACAACATGATTAACTGTGTATGTTAAAAATCTTTGATCCTTATTACACAACATGATTAACTGTGTATGTTAAAATCTTTGATCCTTATTACACAACATGATTAACTGTGTATGTTAAAATCTTTGATCCTTATTACACAACATGATTAACTGTGTATGTTAAAATCTTTGATCCTTATTACACAACATGATTAACTGTGTATGTTAAAGATCTTTGATCCTTATTACACAACATGATTAACTGTGTATGTTAAAAATCTTTGATCCTTATTACACAACATGATTAACTGTGTGTTTTCATAATCTTTGATCTTATTACACAACATGATTAACTGTGTATGTTAAAATCTTTGATCTTTGATCCTTATTACACAACATGATTAACTGTGTATGTTAAAAATCTTTGATCCTTATTACACAACATGATTAACTGTGTATGTTAAAGATCGTTGATACTTATTACACAACATGATTAACTGTGTATGTTAAAGATGTTCATACTTATTATACAAAATGATTAACTGTGTATGTTAAAGATCATTTATACTTATTACACAACATGATTAACTGTGTATGTTAAAAATCTTTGATCCTTATTACACAACATGATTAACTGTGTATGTTAAAAATCTTTGATCCTTATTACACAACATGATTAACTGTGTATGTTAAAAATCTTTGATCCTTATTACACAACATGATTAACTGTGTATGTTAATAATCTTTTATCCTTATTACACAACATGATTAACTGTGTATGTTAAATATTTCATTCTTATAACACAACATGATTAACTGTGTATGTTAAAAATCTTTGATCCTTATTACACAACATGATTAACTGTGTATGTTAAAAATCTTTGATCCTTATTACACAACATGATTAACTGTGTATGTTAAAAATCTTTGATCCTTATTACACAACATGATTAACTGTGTATGTTAAAATCTTTGATCCTTATTACACAACATGATTAACTGTGTATGTTAAAATCTTTGATCCTTATTACACAACATGATTAACTGTGTATGTTAAAAATCTTTGATCCTTATTACACAACATGATTAACTGTGTATGTTAAAAATCTTTGATCCTTATTACACAACATGATTAACTGTGTATGTTAAAATCTTTGATCCTTATTACACAACATGATTAACTGTGTATGTTAAAAATCTTTGATCCTTATTACACAACATGATTAACTGTGTATGTTAAAGATCTTTGATCCTTATTACACAACATGATTAACTGTGTATGTTAAAAATCTTTGATCCTTATTACACAACATGATTAACTGTGTATGTTAAAAATCTTTGATCCTTATTACACAACATGATTAACTGTGTATGTTAAAAATCTTTGATCCTTATTACACAACATGATTAACTGTGTATGTTAAAAATCTTTGATTAACTGTGTATGTTAAAAATCTTATTACACAACATGATTAACTGTGTATGTTAAAAATCTTTGATCCTTATTACACAACATGATTAACTGTGTATGTTAAAAATCTTTGATCCTTATTACACAACATGATTAACTGTGTATGTTAAAATCTTTGATCCTTATTACACAACATGATTAACTGTGTATGTTAAAATCTTTGATCCTTATTACACAACATGATTAACTGTGTATGTTAAAATCTTTGATCCTTATTACACAACATGATTAACTGTGTATGTTAAAATCTTTGATCCTTATTACACAACATGATTAACTGTGTATGTTAAAATCTTTGATCCTTATTACACAACATGATTAACTGTGTATGTTAAAGATCTTTGATACTTATTACACAACATGATTAACTGTGTATGTTAAAATCTTTGATCCTTATTACACAACATGATTAACTGTGTATGTTAAAATCTTTGATCCTTATTACACAACATGATTAACTGTGTATGTTAAAAATCTTTGATCCTTATTACACAACATGATTAACTGTGTATGTTAAAAATCTTTGATCCTTATTACACAACATGATTAACTGTGTATGTTAAAATCTTTGATCCTTATTACACAACATGATTAACTGTGTATGTTAAAATCTTTGATCCTTATTACACAACATGATTAACTGTGTATGTTAAAATCTTTGATCCTTATTACACAACATGATTAACTGTGTATGTTAAAGATCATTGATACTTATTACACAACATGATTAACTGTGTATGTTAAAGATCATTGATACTTATTACACAACATGATTAACTGTGTATGTTAAAGATCATTGATACTTATTACACAACATGATTAACTGTGTATGTTAAAATCTTTGATCCTTATTACACAACATGATTAACTGTGTATGTTAAAAATCTTTGATCCTTATTACACAACATGATTAACTGTGTATGTTAAAAATCTTTGATCCTTATTACACAACATGATTAACTGTGTATGTTAAAAATCTTTGATCCTTATTACACAACATGATTAACTGTGTATGTTAAAAATCTTTGATCCTTATTACACAACATGATTAACTGTGTATGTTAAAAATCTTTGATCCTTATTACACAACATGATTAACTGTGTATGTTAAAAATCTTTGATCCTTATTACACAACATGATTAACTGTGTATGTTAAAATCTTTGATCCTTATTACACAACATGATTAACTGTGTATGTTAAAGATCATTGATACTTATTACACAACATGATTAACTGTGTATGTTAAAGATACTTATTACACAACATGATTAACTTATTACATACTTATTACAACATGATTAACTGTGTATGTTAAAGATCTTTGATACTTATTACACAACATGATTAACTGTGTATGTTAAACAATGATTAACTGATGTTAAAAATCTTTGATTACACACAACATGATTAACTGTGTATGTTAAAAATCTTTGATCCTTATTACACAACATGATTAACTGTGTATGTTAAAAATCTTTGATCCTTATTACACAACATGATTAACTGTGTATGTTAAAAATCTTTGATCCTTATTACACAACATGATTAACTGTGTATGTTAAAAATCTTTGATCCTTATTACACAACATGATTAACTGTGTATGTTAAAAATCTTTGATCCTTATTACACAACATGATTAACTGTGTATGTTAAATTACACAACATGATTAACTGTGTATGTTATCTTTGATCCTTATTACACAACATGATTAACTGTGTATGTTAAAGATCATTGATACTTATTACACAACATGATTAACTGTGTATGTTAAAGATCGTTGATACTTATTACACAACATGATTAACTGTGTATGTTAAAAATCTTTGATCCTTATTACACAACATGATTAACTGTGTATGTTAATAATCTTTGATCCTTATTACACAACATGATTAACTGTGTATGTTAAAAATCTTTGATCCTTATTACACAACATGATTAACTGTGTATGTTAAAAATCTTTGATCCTTATTACACAACATGATTAACTGTGTATGTTAAAGATCTTTGATCCTTATTACACAACATGATTAACTGTGTATGTTAAAAATCTTTGATCCTTATTACACAACATGATTAACTGTGTATGTTAAAAATCTTTGATCCTTATTACACAACATGATTAAAAAATGATTAACTGTGTATGTTAATAATCTTTTATCCTTATTACACAACATGATTAACTGTGTATGTTAAAAATCTTTGATCCTTATTACACAACATGATTAACTGTGTATGTTAAAAATCTTTGATCCTTATTACACAACATGATTAACTGTGTATGTTAAAATCTTTTGATCCTTATTACACAACATGATTAACTGTGTATGTTAAAAATCTTTGATCCTTATTACACAACATGATTAACTGTGTATGTTAAAGATCATTGATACTTATTACACAACATGATTAACTGTGTATGTTAAAGATCGTTGATACTTATTACACAACATGATTAACTGTGTATGTTAAAAATCTTTGATCCTTATTACACAACATGATTAACTGTGTATGTTAAAAATCTTTGATCCTTATTACACAACATGATTAACTGTGTATGTTAAAAATCTTTGATCCTTATTACACAACATGATTAACTGTGTATGTTAAAAATCTTTGATCCTTATTACACAACATGATTAACTGTGTATGTTAAAAATCTTTGATCCTTATTACACAACATGATTAACTGTGTATGTTAAAAATCTTTGATCCTTATTACACAACATGATTAACTGTGTATGTTAAAAATCTTTGATCCTTATTACACAACATGATTAACTGTGTATGTTAAAAATCTTTGATCCTTATTACACAACATGATTAACTGTGTATGTTAAAAATCTTTGATACTTATTACACAACATGATTAACTGTGTATGTTAAAGATTATTGATCCTTATTACACAACATGATCCTTATTACACAACATGATTAACTGTGTATGTTAAAATCTTTGATCCTTATTACACAACATGATTAACTGTGTATGTTAAAAATCTTTGATCCTTATTACACAACATGATTAACTGTGTATGTTAAAAATCTTTGATCCTTATTACACAACATGATTAACTGTGTATGTTAAAAATCTTTGATCCTTATTACACAACATGATTAACTGTGTATGTTAAAAATCTTTGATCCTTATTACACAACATGATTAACTGTGTATGTTAAAATCTTTGATCTTATTACACAACATGATTAACTGTGTATGTTAAAATCTTTGATCCTTATTACACAACATGATTAACTGTGTATGTTAAAGATCTTTGATCCTTATTACACAACATGATTAACTGTGTATGTTAAAGATCGTTGATACTTATTACACAACATGATTAACTGTGTATGTTAAAATCTTTGATCCTTATTACACAACATGATTAACTGTGTATGTTAAAAATCTTTGATCCTTATTACACAACATGATTAACTGTGTATGTTAAAATCTTTGATCCTTATTACACAACATGATTAACTGTGTATGTTAAAGATCATTGATCCTTATTACACAACATGATTAACTGTGTATGTTAAAAATCTTTGATCCTTATTACACAACATGATTAACTGTGTATGTTAAAAATCTTTGATCCTTATTACACAACATGATTAACTGTGTATGTTAAAAATCTTTGATCCTTATTACACAACATGATTAACTGTGTATGTTAAAAATCTTTGATCCTTATTACACAACATGATTAACTGTGTATGTTAAAAATCTTTGATCCTTATTACACAACATGATTAACTGTGTATGTTAAAAATCTTTGATCCTTATTACACAACATGATTAACTGTGTATGTTAAAATCTTTGATCCTTATTACACAACATGATTAACTGTGTATGTTAAAAATCTTTTGATCCTTATTACACAACATGATTAACTGTGTATGTTAAAATCTTTGATCCTTATTACACAACATGATTAACTGTGTATGTTAAAATCTTTGATCCTTATTACACAACATGATTAACTGTGTATGTTAAAAATCTTTGATCCTTATTACACAATTATGATTAACTGTGTATGTTAAAATCTTTGATCCTTATTACACAACATGATTAACTGTGTATGTTAAAGATCTTTGATCCTTATTACACAACATGATTAACTGTGTATGTTAAAGATCTTTGATCCTTATTACACAACATGATTAACTGTGTATGTTAAAGATCTTTGATCCTTATTACACAACATGATTAACTGTGTATGTTAAAAATCTTTGATCCTTATTACACAACATGATTAACTGTGTATGTTAAAAATCTTTGATCCTTATTACACAACATGATTAACTGTGTATGTTAAAAATCTTTGATCCTTATTACACAACATGATTAACTGTGTATGTTAAAAATCTTTGATCCTTATTACACAACATGATTAACTGTGTATGTTAAAATCTTTGATCCTTATTACACAACATGATTAACTGTGTATGTTAAAATCTTTGATCCTTATTACACAACATGATTAACTGTGTATGTTAAAGATCGTTGATACTTATTACACAACATGATTAACTGTGTATGTTAAAGATGTTCATACTTATTACACAACATGATTAACTGTGTATGTTAAAGATCATTGATCCTTATTACACAACATGATTAACTGTGTATGTTAAAATCTTTCATCCTTATTACACAACATGATTAATTGTGTATGTTAAAAATCTTTGATCCTTATTACACAACATGATTAACTGTGTATGTTAAAATCTTTGATCCTTATTACACAACATGATTAACTGTGTATGTTAAAATCTTTGATCCTTATTACACAACATGATTAACTGTGTATGTTAAAATCTTTGATCCTTATTACACAACATGATTAACTGTGTATGTTAAAATCTTTGATCCTTATTACACAACATGATTAACTTATTACACAACATGATTAACTGTGTATGTTAAAAATCTTTGATCCTTATTACACAACATGATTAACTGTGTATGTTAAAGATCTTTGATTAACTGTGTATGTTAAAGATCACTTATTACACAACATGATTAACTGTGTATGTTAAAGATCATTGATACTTATTACACAACATGATTAACTGTGTATGTTAAAAATCTTTGATCCTTATTACACAACATGATTAACTGTGTATGTTAAAAATCTTTGATCCTTATTACACAACATGATTAACTGTGTATGTTAAAATCTTTGATCTTATTATCCTTATTAAAACAACATGATTAACTGTGTATGTTAAAATCTTTGATCCTTATTACACAACATGATTAACTGTGTATGTTAAAAATCTTTGATCCTTATTACACAACATGATTAACTGTGTATGTTAAAAATCTTTGATCCTTATTACACAACATGATTAACTGTGTATGTTAAAAATCTTTGATCCTTATTACACAACATGATTAACTGTGTATGTTAAAAATCTTTGATCCTTATTACACAACATGATTAACTGTGTATGTTAAAAATCTTTGATCCTTATTACACAACATGATTAACTGTGTATGTTAAAGATCATTGATACTTATTACACAACATGATTAACTGTGTATGTTAAAGATCTTTGATCCTTATTACACAACATGATTAACTGTGTATGTTAAAAATCTTTGATCCTTATTACACAACATGATTAACTGTGTATGTTAAAAATCTTTGATCCTTATTACACAACATGATTAACTGTGTATGTTAAAAATCTTTGATCCTTATTACACAACATGATTAACTGTGTATGTTAAAAATCTTTGATCCTTATTACACAACATGATTAACTGTGTATGTTAAAAATCTTTGATCCTTATTACACAACATGATTAACTGTGTATGTTAAAAATCTTTGATCCTTATTACACAACATGATTAACTGTGTATGTTAAAGATCTTTGATCCTTATTACACAACATGATTAACTGTGTATGTTAAACAACATGATCTTTGATCCTTATTACACAACATGATTAACTGTGTATGTTAATAATCTTTGATACTTATTACACAACATGATTAACTGTGTATGTTAAAAATCTTTGATCCTTATTACACAACATGATTAACTGTGTATGTTAAAAATCTTTGATCCTTATTACACAACATGATTAACTGTGTATGTTAAACAACATGATCTTTGATCCTTATTACACAACATGATTAACTGTGTATGTTAAAAATCTTTGATCCTTATTACACAACATGATTAACTGTGTATGTTAAAAATCTTTGATCCTTATTACACAACATGATTAACTGTGTATGTTAAAAATCTTTGATCCTTATTACACAACATGATTAACTGTGTATGTTAAAGATCATTGATACTTATTACACAACATGATTAACTGTGTATGTTAAAGATCTTTGATCCTTATTACACAACATGATTAACTGTGTATGTTAAAGATCTTTGATCCTTATTACACAACATGATTAACTGTGTATGTTAAAATCTTTGATCCTTATTACACAACATGATTAACTGTGTATGTTAAAATCTTTGATCCTTATTACACAACATGATTAACTGTGTATGTTAAAGATCTTTGATCCTTATTACACAACATGATTAACTGTGTATGTTAAAAATCTTTGATCCTTATTACACAACATGATTAACTGTGTATGTTAAAAATCTTTGATCCTTATTACACAACATGATTAACTGTGTATGTTAAAAATCTTTGATCCTTATTACACAACATGATTAACTGTGTATGTTAAAAATCTTTGATCCTTATTACACAACATGATTAACTGTGTATGTTAAAAATCTTTGATCCTTATTACACAACATGATTAACTGTGTATGTTAAAAATCTTTGATCCTTATTACACAACATGATTAACTGTGTATGTTAAAAATCTTTGATCCTTATTACACAACATGATTAACTGTGTATGTTAAAATCTTTGATCCTTATTACACAACATGATTAACTGTGTATGTTAAAGATCTTTGATCCTTATTACACAACATGATTAACTGTGTATGTTAAAGATCTTTGATTACTTATTACACAACATGATTAACTGTGTATGTTAAAGATCTTTGATCCTTATTACACAACATGATTAACTGTGTATGTTAAAATCTTTGATCCTTATTACACAACATGATTAACTGTGTATGTTAAAATCTTTGATCCTTATTACACAACATGATTAACTGTGTATGTTAAAATCTTTGATCCTTATTACACAACATGATTAACTGTGTATGTTAAACACAACATCTTTAACTGTGATGTTAAAGATCTTATTACACAACATGATTAACTGTGTATGTTAAAATCTTTGATCCTTATTACACAACATGATTAACTGTGTATGTTAAAATCTTTGATCCTTATTACACAACATGATTAACTGTGTATGTTAAAAATCTTTGATCCTTATTACACAACATGATTAACTGTGTATGTTAAAAATCTTTGATCCTTATTACACAACATGATTAACTGTGTATGTTAAAATCTTTGATCCTTATTACACAACATGATTAACTGTGTATGTTAAAAATCTTTGATCCTTATTACACAACATGATTAACTGTGTATGTTAAAATCTTTGATCTTTGATCTTATTACACAACATGATTAACTGTGTATGTTAAAATCTTTGATCCTTATTACACAACATGATTAACTGTGTATGTTAAAAATCTTTGATCCTTATTACACAACATGATTAACTGTGTATGTTAAAGATCTTTGATCTTTGATTAACTGATCCTTATTACACAACATGATTAACTGTGTATGTTAAAGATCTTTGATACTTATTACACAACATGATTAACTGTGTATGTTAAAATCTTTGATCCTTATTACACAACATGATTAACTGTGTATGTTAAAAATCTTTGATCCTTATTACACAACATGATTAACTGTGTATGTTAAAAATCTTTGATCCTTATTACACAACATGATTAACTGTGTATGTTAAAGATCTTTGATCCTTATTACACAACATGATTAACTGTGTATGTTAAAAATCTTTGATCCTTATTACACAACATGATTAACTGTGTATGTTAAAGATCGTTGATACTTATTACACAACATGATTAACTGTGTATGTTAAAGATCGTTGATACTTATTACACAACATGATTAACTGTGTATGTTAATAATCTTTGATCCTTATTACACAACATGATTAACTGTGTATGTTAAAAATCTTTGATCCTTATTACACAACATGATTAACTGTGTATGTTAAAAATCTTTGATCCTTATTACACAACATGATTAACTGTGTATGTTAAAAATCTTTGATCCTTATTACACAACATGATTAACTGTGTATGTTAAAAATCTTTGATCCTTATTACACAACATGATTAACTGTGTATGTTAAAGATCGTTGATACTTATTACACAACATGATTAACTGTGTATGTTAATAATCTTTGATCCTTATTACACAACATGATTAACTGTGTATGTTAAAAATCTTTGATCCTTATTACACAACATGATTAACTGTGTATGTTAAAAATCTTTGATCCTTATTACACAACATGATTAA